>NC_024803.2:2333536-2633536 GCF_000309985.2 Brassica rapa | reverse complement strand
GTGTTAACTAAAATATAAAACACTCTTAAAGAATAAAATATGTTGTACCAAATTTCTTAAGAATATAAAATACAACAAAAAATATAATAAATTGTTACACACACGGACGAATATGGGCTATTTATTAGACTAAAAGGCCCTGAAGAAAAACAATGATGAATTTGTGGGGTTTTATTTAATTAAAAATAAAATAAAATTTCTCATTTTCTTTAATTTTTAACCCCACAAAAAAAAAACTCGAAAACCCTCTCCATTGCTCTCTCTTCCCTCCTCTCGAAGTCTTTTCCCTCCCATTCTCTCTTCCCGCTTCCGACCTACCTCCGCCTCTCGAGTGTCCGAAGATGGGAAAATACATTAAGAAATCAAAGATTACCGGTGACATCGACTCTATGGAAGCCACCGAAGCAACATCTTTGGGTGTTCGCACCAGAGCCGCCGCTAAAACCCTAGCCTTGAAGAGGCTTAATTCTTCCTCCGCCCCCGACTCTTCTTGCTATCTTCAGCTCCGTAGCCGCCGTCTCGAGAAACCCCCGTCGCTGGTTGAACCAAAGCAGACCCCGAGGCAGCTTAAAGAGCCTGGTTCGAAGATTGACTCGGTTAACTCGAGCGTAGCTGGTTCGGGTGATGAATGTTTTTGTGGAGAGAACAGTCTTGAGTTTCAGACAAGACAAAGGTTCGGTCTTTTTGTGCCCTAGCTTGCTTAAAGTTACTTCCTTTCTTCTATCATATGAAAAATACATGTTAGTTTTTAGTTTGATTTCTTTTTTTTACTTAATGCTTGTTTTACCCAATATGTGAAGAGCGTTAGGCTTGTCTGAAACTTTGTTAGCTTTAGTACAACTAAAAAGTTTGTCTTTTTTTTTAATATATCTCATGTTTGGCTTGGTTTTGTTTAAGACTTTACTCTGTTCTGATATGTACTGATGTTGTGATTACTGCTCACTGTCGGTTTCTTCTGGTGTAAAGATTAGAACTTTCAAAGTTATTGTTGTCTGTTCTCGTTAATGGGCTAATGATACTGGAAGTAATATGCATTAGCTGTAATTTTTTTGAACACATGGTTTATGTTTTTTACAAAAATGGTTGTTGTGTAAATGTCAGAAGCTTTTAATATGTAAAATCATATGAAAAAATTGACACTTTCCTCATAAGTGTAGTGCAAGTACTGTTGTGTGAGGTCATGCTCATGGGACCTAGTGGGTTTTTTGCAAACTTGGGGAATACTTTTGTAGGATTCTCTGTTTTTTTGGTGTAACTTCTCTCAGTAGAGGACAATGTGTGTTTTCCCTTCTCTTTGTTATTTATTGCATATTGTGTAATCCCCATGGGACCATATTCTCTAAGCAAAGTCTTAGCTTTTGTTTTTTTACTTAAATCAAGCCTCTTTTATTTCTCTGAATTTTTCTAATGATTATTATTTTTTTCAGCACAAGGGAGAGCACGCCTTGTAACTTTGTTGAGGATCTGGAGACCATTGTTACACCAGGATCTAGCACAAGGTCGATGCGTACACCAACGAGAGATAGCACGGTCCCAACCATTGGTGAACTGGAGGAGTTCTTTGCCTATGCAGAGCATCAACAGCAGAGGCTATTCATGGATAAGTAAGGATGCTTTTTAATTTGGTTTGCTGCATTACTAGAGGATGAACACTCATGAGTTTCAAAAAAAATATCTTCAGGTACAACTTCGATATTGTGAATGATGTGCCTCTCACTGGACGCTACGAGTGGGTACAAGTCAGTCCATGAAGTTGAAAAGGAAGCAAGCTTTTGTGATATGGTGTGAAGTAAGAATGTAATGAATTAGACAGATTAACCGAACATCAAAAATCCTTTAAACAGGAGTGTAATCTTAAAAAGTAATAATGTGGTTAGCGAACAAGTTGGAAAGTAGTTTTAGGGACATGAACCTCATACCATTTGTACTAATCTCTTTTGAGGATTTAGATGGTTAGTGAATTTGTTTGCTCATCTTTTTTTTTCTGTTTTGTCTTTTTTTCTCATGTTTTTATTCAAAGCTATGCGTATATGTTGATGATGATTGATGGGGATGTGTGTAAGCATGTAGTGTGAGAAAATGATTCAGATGTAGACTTTTAATGGCACAAGAAACCTATAGGAGGGTTCACGTGTGGACTTGCTAGCTGAGTCCTTACTCTGAAATCTAAAATATATACTCTTCATTCAGCTAAACACAGATTGGTCCCTCCACTCTTTTTCTCATGACATGATCCTGACGCATGATCTACAGCACATGAATGTGTTTCTGTGTGAATGAATAGTTTAAGGTATATATAAATAATTTGTGTTAAATATTATTTTAATTATAAGTTAATATCATACTGTAGCTTTGAATTATGAAAAGCCAAAGAAACAGGCAAAACATGAGACAACAAAATATATTACAGTGTTCATTGAGAAGATTTCTGTTGTTTTAACTTTTGAACGTCTCTCGAAAATTGGGCAGCACCATGTGATGAAACTGTTAAATCTTATCTCGAAACCAATCATTGTTCTTTGTTTACTTTAATCACTTGAAGTGAAAAGAAGTGAATGGGTTGAAAGTGAACATACATACCTGCATAAATACATGCACGTAAAGGTTATGTATACACACGCACCAACACGGGGTGTGGTATGATCACGGGCTCGCTGACTATTACGAATCACGTTTTGGGATACTTAGATTCGCGTATGTCATCTCTTTAACCAATGCACACTTGGGAGTATCTGTATTCAGCTTGTTCAATGTTTTGTTTGAACCTTTAGTACTATTTGGTACAAGATAAATGCCAAAAGAAGGACCACTGACTACGAAAGGCTTTTGACTTTTTGTTCCTTCTTTTCAAACTCTCGTTCCCTCTCTTGCTTTCATCCTTCTGAATAAAACATATAGTCCATAGCACATATGCATGTCAATGTGAGCCAAGGACCGTATAGTTCGTTCAAGTAGCATTTTCCAACTTTTTTTTTGCTAAACTATAAAATATCATGTTAATAATGATAAGATTTTGCGCGAAGCATAATTAAGCAGCCTTCTTGAAACTATGTTATAAGATCAATCGAACAATTTTTAGACTCTTGGTGACAATTTCTAAACTCTTTCGTTGCACCAATAAAACCTTAATAAGCTATCTCTCTTTTTTTTAAAGAAGCTATTTCTTCAGTTGGTGCATGTTCTTCAATAAGCTTTTACAAAGCACAAATCTAAATTGTTTTCAAATGCTTTCAGAATGTAAGTGAACTTGCCAATTTCAATCGACTACACCGATCTATATTTGAAAATATAGGTCAGAGACAAAATTAAAATGGTTGGACTAAACTGTGAAATTTAAGAATAAGGGTGGTCCAACTGAGATGTCTAGGATGAATTCAATCTATACAAATATAGTATAACAGATCAAAATATCTGTTGCATAGGATGCTGGTTTGTTAGCCCACAAAAACTTTTATTTTTTCTACTGGAGAGGAGACCAGACAACAATAATGACAATCAAAGCGTTAAATGCAGGAAGCAATCGAATAGCGTGCAAGCAGACAGATTATGCGTTCATTAAGGATCTCTTTTCATTCCATGTCTATTATCTTCTTTTAATTCTACTTCTAACACCAAATATTTATTGTATTTCACGAGTGGACACTCTATATTCCTATTACTATCTTCTTGACACTAGTAACCGAATTCTATAACATACTCCATATTTCAAAAAAAAAAATGAAATGTTTTAGAATTTTCATAAATATTTAAAACTTGATGACTTATACCACACCATTGATCTCTATCTTAAGGTAACTTACTTGCTTTAAAGACAGTTTGCTCATCTTGCTGATGCTTTATATTTGGTTTATTCTATCAGACACATGAGGGGTTATCAGATTCAGACAAGAAGAAGCTTTCAAAACTTATTGACTTCCAAAAACTCTCACAAGAGGCAGGAGCACATGCTGCGCAAAACTAGCGTCTTCCTCTGCAATCCATAGTTCACGTTCTCTACTATGAGCAACTTAAGCTCTTCTTACTCGGACGAAGAGATAAAGCCAAAGTCATGGAGAATCAACAGTGGAGCTCTCAGTGCAGCAATGTCGCCTAAAGACAAGCTAGGTAGAGAATGGGACTTAACGATCTAGAGAAGGGGAATATATGCATGAAGAGAGATATGCAGAGGTCTCATTCACGCAAATTCATGGGCAAAGTTTCTCAAAGAAAATGGGGAAACTTAGCACGTTTGCTGCTTTTAAAGTGAGTGTTAAGACAACGCTTGAGAGTTGAGAATAATTGTCAGCGAGTGAATGATACTCAAGTTCAACCATGTAATATACGACAAATAAATGTAGCTGATCCACTTGATCTTCAAAGAGAATACAATATTTTGAAGTCTTTACAAAACAGACAGATATAAAGGAGGGCAAAGAGTGTAACCAGACACTCAAAGACCCAACCCAATAGAGTCCTCAAGAAGAAGAAGGAGTCTTGGTGTAAGAACGGACACCGAGAGCCAAGCCTAAAATAAGAAGAGGAACAAGGAACTGAAGGATCTTAACGAGAAAATCCGAGCTCTTGCTCTGGTTAGACTCGGTCTGCTTAGGAGGAGAAGGAGGAACAAACTTGGTTTTGGCTGGAACAGTGGCTGTATCAATATCACCAACATAGTACTCATCTAGCATAGCTTTTGCAGTCGAACTGTGTCCCACATCCTCAAAATCATCCGTCGCGTCTTTCCCTACCAAAAAAAAAAAACAAAAACAAAACACATCTTTGTTTTTTTTTTTTTTTTTTTGCTAACTAACACATCTTTGTTTGTGTAATGAATTTGCTAAAAACTCATAATAAGAGAAGAAGAAACATGCAAGTTACCTGTAGAAGTCAAGATGACCTCGTCACCACCAGGATGGTCGTCCAAAAACTTGGTCACATCATAAACCTATACACACCCATCAAAATTATAATCAAATAGACATGGAGAGTTAGTTTCTTCTTAGGCAAGAATCAACAGTTACATTTTGAATTAACGAATCCTAATTATCAGTGAATTATATAGCTAGCTAACGAAGATTGATCAGATCTAAGGTTACATGCAGATAGTGAGACTGAAAAACTCCAAGATCGTGAATCCAAAGAGTGATAAAGAGAGAGTGAAGTAGTGGGAACCTTGCCGTCGATGACGATCCAACAATCCTGGTTGGTAGTGTGCTGTGAAACCTCCGCTAAGGTGTAAACTTTGCCGCCTCCGCCCATTCTCCAATGAAACACAAACAAAAAACTCAAAAGGAATGAGATATGGAATCTGTTATGGGCCCTTTCACCAACCGCCTTTTTTTTACCCTGTGTAGGTAGGTGTCTGGTGAAGTGATAGGGTTAATATTAATTAGCTTTTAGAGATCTGGCGCCTTGCTAATAAATCTCATTTAGATGCTTCTGCTTAGCTAATCATATCGTATTAATTGCCATATTTTTTTGTCAACATTAATATATTTAGTTATATATGGCAGACCAAAACAATTTCATTCATATTCAAATAACAATTGTCCAAAAACTTGATGTGGTATTTACAACAAACTATTAAAAACTGATTAAAAATTCAAAATAATGTCTAAAATAATAGAATGGTCGCTTTTTCTCGTCTAATGTAGATAAATTTAAACGTTGTAAGAACTTCTTTCCCAATTTAATCATTTACCGTGCAAATAACACACACATACGAACACAATATACAATGCTTGCAATAGTTTGGATATTTGAACCTTTTTATTCGGATTAGATTTTACTGGAAATTTTTTTTAAAAAAATAGCAAAACCAAGTTCTTATTCATGTATTCACTTGTAGAATCCTACAAATTGTATATTAAAAAAAAAAAACCGATGAAAATGTTGGTGATATGAGTTACCCACAGCTTACAAAACAATTCCTACCTACCTACCTCTCAAACTGAACGTTTTGACGAGGTCAGTCTCCTGTGAAATGGGTTTCATTTCACTTTTAAGGACCCGTCTCACTAATGGGCCTTTATGCAGCATATGAATTAATTACTCAGCCCATTAACAAAATACATACGAATGAGACGAAAATACCCTCAAAACCCTTAGGTCAACAACACTTGCTCGGATATAATTTTTGCGAGCCGCTTTGCTTAGACAAGGACGAAGAAAGCACACAAAAATGGTGTCGGGATCAGGCATATGCTCGAAGCGCGTGGTCGTGGACGCGCGGCACCACATGCTGGGGCGTCTGGCGTCGATCGTGGCCAAGGAGCTGCTCAACGGGCAGAAGGTGGTCATCGTGCGGTGCGAGGAGATTTGCCTCTCCGGTGGACTTGTCCGACAGAAAATGAAGTACATGAGGTTCCTTCGCAAGCGTATGAACACTAAGCCTTCTCACGGCCCCATTCACTTCCGTGCTCCCTCCAAAATCTTCTGGCGCACTGTTCGCGGGTTCGTTATATCAATCTCTGAGTGTGTTTACTTGAATGTGTATACGTCACTGGTTAGATGATTGTGTGGTTGTGTGATGTATTTGGAAGGGTTTAGATGTGTGAAAGTTTTGGTCTTTGAAGTGGTCTTAGTCTTAGCTGATTGAAAGTTTCAGTTTTGAAGTGATTTTAGCTGAATTAAAGTGTTTGGGTGTATGTATGATAGGTAACATGTGTGAAAGTTTTGATTTTGAAGTGGTTTGAGCTGAGTGAATGTGTCTGTGTGGTTGTATGATGTATTTGGAAGGGTTGCTTGTGGTGAAAGTTTTGATTTTGAGATGATTTTTTAGCTGAGTTAATGTTTCTGTGTGGCTGTGTGATGTATTTGGAAGGGTAACTTGTGTGTGGTAGTTTTGATTTTGAAGTGGTTATTGAGCTGAGTGAATGTTTTTGTGTTATTGTATTATGTATTTGGAAGGGTTACTTGTGGTGAAAGTTTTGATTTTGAGATGATTTTTGTAACTGAGTTAATGTTTCTGTTTGGTTGTATGATGTATTTGGAAAGAGTTGCTTGTGTGAAAGTTTCGGTTTTGGAGTGATTTTAGCTGAGTGGAAGTTTCTGTGTGGTTGTAAGATGCATTTGGAAGGGTTACTTGTGTGAAAAATTTGGTATTTGAAGTGATTTTAGCTGATTGGAAGTTTCTGTGTAGTTGCATGATGTATTTGGAAGGGTAATCTGTGGAACAAAATTGGTTTTTAAGTCTTTTTTTAGCTGAGTGAAGGCTTCTGTGTAGTTGGATGATGCATTTGGAAGGGTTGCTTGTGGTGAAAGTTTTGGCCTTTGAATTGATTTTTAGCTGAGTGGAAGTTAATATGTGATTTGATTTTGCAGTATGATTCCACACAAAACGAAGCGTGGAGCTGCTGCGCTTGCACGCATGAAGGTTTTCGAAGGTGTGCCTCCACCATACGACAAGGTCAAGAGGATGGTTATCCCCGATGCTCTCAAGTTTGTCCCTTTTTTTACCCTCGTCTCTTCCCTTTTCACAAACTTTCTACTTCTCTATCTTGATAATCCTTTTTTTTTTCACTTTGCAGGGTGTTGAGGCTTCAAGCTGGTCACAAGTACTGTCTGTTGGGTCGCCTTTCTTCTGAAGTCGGGTGGAACCACTACGACACCATCAAGGTATGATGCATCTCTTTCTTTCTCCAACCTTAGGAAACATCTTTTAGCTTTTGAGGGTTTTTGGGTTTTATTAAGTGGTGTTTGATGTAATTATTAATGTGGGAATGAAACAGGAGCTGGAGACGAAGAGGAAGGAGAGATCTCAAGTGGTTTACGAGAGAAAGAAACAACTTAACAAACTTAGAGCCAAGGCTGAGAAGGTTGCCGAAGAGAAGCTCGGTGCACAGCTCGAAATTCTTGCACCTGTTAAGTATTGAAGAGGAGATCATCATCATCATCACTAGTTGTGTTCTCTGTCTTCGCATGTTTTTGAACCGACCCATTATACTTTATCATTACTTAGGGTGTTGTATGAGATTTTGTCCTGATATTATCTTTCTTGAGTTCCAATTTATTTCTACTCCAACTTACTACACGCTAAGAGAATCACAACAACTCTCTGTTCCACGAGACCAACATGACATGAAATCAAATCCGTATTTGAGAAAAAAATTACTTGAATTTGAAGATATATTTGACGTGATTGATATTTATCGATAGTTTGATTGATATGAGTACATCAAATACGTTTTCACGTGACTTGTATCAAAAGCGGGTCTCACATGACAGATATTCAAATATTAAATGACGAATTTATATACATAAGGTTGAAAAGATCAGAGAGTTTAAGAGACATGAACAAAGTTTTGGATATTAAAAGTTTCCAACAACATTTAAGAACAAAGAGACTTTTTATACAAACCAAAAAATATCCTAACCAGGGTTTACAGATCCTTCAGCAGTTCCACTTTCTTACAAAAGATACCAAAATGAAAACAAGAACTTGATTCATAATATTAGCCGCTGTACTTTGATTAAAGACCCTTCTTGACTATTGAAGGGCCTATGAGAATAAGGCAAAAAAGTTTAGATTTTCTTTAAATCTTAAAGTTTAGCCTCTCGTCCTCATGATCGTGATACTTCCTTTGCCACCTTCTGTGCGGATTTTAGTCTTCCCAACAACTGGTTTCCCTGAGAACGCTGAGGTTTGGATCACTGGAGGCTCTTCCTTGTCTTCCTTTGCTTTTGCTGGTGGAGTTTGGATTTTCTTGTTGATGTCCTTGAGAGTCATGTCTCCATGAACCCCACACGGTTTGATGAATGCAAATGGGTAGATGATGGAAGATGGTAGCTTTGGAACCGGCCTTGCAAATGACTTCCTACCTGCTATATACATTACAATGACGTTTTTGTTTTCTTCATTTTGTGTGACTCAAAAACGTTTTAGTATATTATTATTACCTTTAAAGATAACATTTGGAGAAGATCTAGTCACTGGCCTCCTAACTTCCCTGGTTTCTGTTTCTAGTGGCACGTTTAAGTACTCTGCACCCAAAACACACATGGAGTTTAGAGAAAGTAAGGCTAGAGATAGAGCAAAGTTAAAGAAGAGTCTGACCTGAAACATCTATCTGGACCTCAGGGGAACCAAAGCTTCTGAGAGAGAAAGAACAGCGAATAGTAATCAGTTACTGAAAGCAAATAGGAGACTTAAACACAAAAAGAAACATGGAAACATACAAGTCATCAGGTAGCGTTTGAGTCTCGGGATCATTTAAGCAATCAGCGTACCACTCCTCTGCATACAGATCAAGTCCCTCCAAGCTTGAGGCAGATGCGTCTTCAGAAAACCCTTGTATAAGCTGAGATCCTTCTGGTAAAAGCTCATCATATGCTTCATCTCTAGCCTAAACACTCATAGAAGAAACATCAATCAGAACATAAAAGAGAAACCATTACCAGAGAGGTCTGTACTGTACTCACGCTTGATTTAAGGATTGAAGAGAAACACTCAGAGCTGAAGAGGGAAGTTTCCATAGGCTGGTCTTCGAAATGCAACATCCGACGCCTCTTTACAGCAGAGCGTGTCTCACTCTGCTGCACTTCCATCTTCTTGATGGTTTCATCTGAATCCCCAAACTCATTTAGATTTGAAAATAGACATCTGAAAATCAAAAAAATGATAAAACTTGATTCCAACCTGTTGTGACATGATAACTCAGCTCGCTACAGGCCTTAACCGGGGTGGATTCATCATCAAACATGTAGGAGTGGTCTTCTTGGTTTAAAATGACTTCAGTCATGGTCACATCAGCTGGAATCAGAAGAACGATTTTAGTCACAGTGCTGTAAGAGACTAAAATAATAACTAAGAACTTACAGAGAGTAGTAGACTGTGGTGGGTGATCATAGCTCTGCGTTTGCCAATTCCACGAGGGGACACTGCAGACATCAAGTCACATGATCAAAACATCATACTCCACAACATAGCAACCTTAGATACTGAGAGCAATGTGTGTAGTTTAATGAACTAAGAAACCAAACATAGAGCACGGTTACAACAAAAAAGGGGGAGACTTTAGAAACTTGGGAGCATTGGTAAGCTAAAACAAAAGTCTTAAAGACGAGAACTTGATGAAACATTAAGTAACCCAACATTCTTAAAATCACATTTTCATTCACCAGAAATAAATCAAACCCCCCAAAACCCAGGCATTGAGCACGTGAATCAGACCACTATGACTCTCTATATTACACTAATCAAATCAATCAAACCAAAACAAACCCATCAAAAAGCACCAAAATCGAGATGAACAAAGCAGGAAAAAAACGAAAGAGAGACAGAGAGAGAGAGAGAATGTTACCCATCTTCTCCGTAATCCATCTGAAGAAGTAGCCGTTGCCCAGAAAAATGAAAAAGGTTAAAAATCAATACCACTTTAAAATCAAAATACATGCACGCGAGGTATGGAAGACACAGAGAGCAGTTAATGAATCACTGACCTCTCGAGATATGTGCTTAGTGCTTTCTGCTTATACCTTCACAGAACAAACAAAAACAAATTAAAAGAGGCGACTTTATCTCTCTCTCAAGAAAGACACTAGTCAATATTTATGAGAGAAAAGACCATTGCAAAGCACGCTTCCTAGTTTCTCTAATCTGTCGTCGTGCTTCCTCTTTTCTCGCGATTTTCTTTTTTTTTTTTTGCTCCGTATATCATTAATCAATAATCACTTTTTAGATTTATTAATCTCTCACTCTCTCTCTCGGTGTTAACTCTCTTGTCAACTGCCACGTTTTTTTTTTTTTTTACTAGTCTTAGTCAATAGTCAGTGATGACTAATGGTGAATTAATGACGATGACGACGTATCCTTCAATCCCCCCTTCAATGCATTTTCTATAAAATCATTATCCAATTGTGTACTCTCTCACATTATTCAACTGAGTTTATAACTCACATATGGACAAAGGTGTTAAAAGTTGCAATAAACGTTTTACCGAATATAACTAAAAATGGTAGGTAATCATAAAATTGGTATGGTTTTTAGAACAAATATTATGTGGGTTAGGAAACAATAATTTCATGGGCCTAAAATAATATTTCAACTAAGGCGTATGGGCCTAAGTTATATAAGTAAGGTCCATGTTCTAACTCACCAGACTAACGACGTTAATGTCACGTGGCTATTTTTAGCTAGCACGTGATCTTCCCTTAAAAATTAACATAACCGCCGTTAATCACTGAACTTCGTTGAAAACGCACGCTGGGATTTAATCGCCGGAAAGAACTGTTGTTTACAAGATACTCTCAGCCAAAGATCAGAAGGAGACCAGAAGCTGGACCAGTGCAAGTTAGTTAATGGCTTTACAGGTGTTGATTTGGGTCTTCTCTTCCTATAAATGAATATTAGAACCAATCGTATGTGTTGAGCATCGTAAATGTAAATGGGCAGTACTCGTTAAATGTTAACTGACTTGTGAACTAGAGTTCATAAAATATAGCATTAACTGACCATTAATGTTTAACTGATAGGTTCCTGGCTACAATTAAATGGACGTGGAGCGGTGTGTATATAGTCTTTTCATCTTCATTCACTAGTTTGCAGTATAATATAGTGCTTGTTGTGTCTAGTCATCATCATGCATCAGTCTGATATATAGTACAGTCTACAGTGCATCTATCTCTAGTGCTAGTACTTTGAGAAATCAATGATCTGATCAATCAGATTGGGTTAATGTAAGCATTGGAAGTGAAGAAGGTTTTTGAGTATATTGAGATTTGTCTATATGTTCTTTTTTTTTTTTCTTTTTAAACCATATTTCATTAGATTTTAAAACATTAACATCCTACAGAGTTTTCCATCCCACAGGATGAGTTAGAAAGTACAAACAGAGCATTCTTCGCACTACAATCAGCAGCCGAGTTAAAATCTCTAGAGATAAACTTATTTCAAGTCTACTTCCTCACATGCGGGCGGTCCAATGGGGCCCATCTGTTGTTCGATTGAGAGCCAGTTATCTCGCCAGACGGAGATACAATCTCCATTGCCCACAACCCAACCCATTCCCTTCTTGATAATGTCACGTCCAGCCAATATCCCTCTCCAGCCATGTGAAGCAGAATTTGGAGCATAACAGTCTAAGAGATTTCCTTCACGACAATACTTATTAAGTAGAGTCTGTCCCAACAGAGAAGATGGGTCTTTTAGTAGCCTCCATGTATGCTTTGTGAGTAATGCATCATTGAAGGTTTCTATATCTCTGAATCCCAACCCTCCAGCACTCTTTGGTATTGTAAGTTTGCCCCACGAAACCCAACATAACTTCCTCACTTCCGGTTTCATATCCCACCAAAATCTTGTGAGGACAGCCTGTATTTGCTTGCATAGGGATTTCGGTAACTTAAAGCACGTCATGGCATAAGTGGGCATGGCGGCAAGGACTGATTTTAGAAGCACCATCTTCCCGGCATGTGACAGGAACCTCGTCGTCCAGCCATGAGCTTTCTGGCGGATCCTGTCAACAATTGAAGCAAAGATATCACGCTTCCTCCGGCCGAAATGTTCCGGGAGCCCGAGGTACTTTCCTATCCCGCCTTCACTACCAATGTTTAGGTCTCTCTTAACTCTGTCCTTTGCAGCGCTGGTGGTTTTCGAGGAGAAAGTAATGAAAGATTTATCTCGGTTAATACGTTGTCCCGATGCACTCTCATACTTCTGAAGGATTAAGGTAAGTGTGGCACAGCTGGTCTATACGTTCTTTATTTTAGATTTACCCTAGTACGATCGCCCTCATCTGTATAAATATCTATTGTATATATATCTTCATGCTATTCTAGATATATACTCATATACACTACATGTTATCACAGCACTTCGCTACACCCTAATTTTTTTCTCTCTTTTCTCACTTTCTCCTCTCCTTGGCCACTAAACTAGATCTATTCCTCTCCTATGTCAACTCTCAAGACATCATCCTCCTCTGCTAAAACAGCACTGGTTTTCAACGCCATGGACCCTAAAACCCCCTTGATATCCGTCAACATGGCGAGCATCACCAAGCTCACCACCAACAACTACA
Source organism: Brassica rapa (assembly GCF_000309985.2). NCBI lineage: Eukaryota > Viridiplantae > Streptophyta > Magnoliopsida > Brassicales > Brassicaceae > Brassica > Brassica rapa. The sequence continues at coordinate 2,620,538 of NC_024803.2, read as the reverse complement.
TCACATGGACGCTTCAGGTGCGTGCTCTTCTCGAGGCCCACGAGCTTCACTGTTTTATCGACCAAACGGAGAACACACCATCACCCACCGTCGTCACCAACGGCGTAGAGACACTAAATCCTCTCTTTGCTCCATGGAAAAGACAAGACATAATGCTTTATCGTTCTATTCTTGGCACCTTGTCTCCTAACGTGCAACCGATCGTTTCTAGTGCCACCACTACAAAGGAGATCTGGAACATGCTTGCGGGAACATACGGGACACCCTCTCGTAGACACATCAAACAGATCAAACAAGAATTCAAGCGCTCTGTCAAAGGCACACAAACTGTGGATGGGTACATGACAAGTATCATCAAAACGGCAGATGAACTTGCCGTTTTAGGCTCACCGGTGGAGCATGAAGATCTTCTTGACATCATCACAGATGGTCTTGGAGATGACTATAGAGCTATTGTTGAGATGGTTAATGGTCGTGACATCCCAATAACACTAGACGAGCTCCACGAGAAGCTCGTGGAAAGGGAACATACCCTCCTCACCACTAGTGTTTCCGCCTCTGCCTCGAGCTCGTCGACTCATGTTACTGTGAGTGTGAAGGGTCAGGTATGTTGAATCTTTACATCATCGAGTTTAACACATGAGACTATATTATATACACATGAGTAGTATGTATGTGTATATATAGGACGAGGAGGAACTTAGAGTGTTTAGGATGAGAAGGAACGATAAGATGAGTAAAGTGATGGAACGGTATAATGAGGCGAGAGGTGCGGAGCCGGGAACATATGCTTTCTTATCAGAGGGAGGCTCCATGATTAATAAGGATAAAACACCTGATGAGGTATGTACATAGATTGTTATCATATATACTGTATAACTTAATTAAGCCTTTCTGAAAAATGATATTGTTTTACTGTGTTTGTTAGATGGAGATTAAGGATGGATATCAAATTGACGCAATGCTGCATCAACACGGAGGGTTTGGTCCATCTTCTATAAAGTTTTTCAGTTGAGTTTTTGTGACGAATGTGTTAGGACACAAATAGCTCATGGTTATGCATGCAAGAAAGAACGCAAGATCTGTTTATTATGGCAAGTTTCGAATTGAAATCAAAAGCTGCAAACTTTTAGGAAACATGTTTTTTCGTATAACAAAACAGTTGGAGAATATAATATATATATTCAAAAATGCAACATCCTATACCAAAAAAATATTAAGTTGGATGGCTAACACATGCATATAAACACAAACTGAACTATTATCTCTTCCCGCTCTTAAAATGTTTGATTAGCCCAAAGTATTTTGGATTTTTTTTTGTTGGTAAGCTATATACTACTATGGATCAGAAAAAAAGATGATAGGAAAATGGTTTTTATATAATTGGAAGATGAAAGAATTAACAACAAAATGTTTCCGGTTCGTCTACATACCAAATTGATGGTATGGTAAATCTTTAATTCTTAACCAACAGTCAATAGGAGTGTATGGCATGTCTCATTTGACTGGATTGCTGTTAAAGCAGCACTAGTTCTTTAGTTTTATTCTTTTATCTTTTGGTTCAAGCTGATACGTCGGTTGATAGCTTCCTGGAATCACTGGGTCTCGAGAAATACTCGACCTCATTTCAAGTGGAAGAAGTATGTAAATCTATTTACTCTTTAGGTTAATTTATGTGTTCTCTTCTTATTGTGTTCTGTCTTTTTTTCCAGGTTGATATGGATGCTCGAATGCATATGACAGATGATGACCTCAAAGCTCTACACCAATGGTAAAATCCATTATAAACTGCTACATGATTTGTTTTCACCATGCTTTTAATTTTAGCTTGACTTACTAGCTGTGTAGAACAACAGTCCTTAAATTCAGTAGATTCATGATACAATGGCCACTAATAAGATAATATGTATAATGCATTCATCACCATGCTTAGATTTGAGTTCTCTGTTTGACATCCACTTGCTATGTCTTTACAAGGTGTGTTCGTTTTTGCTTTCAGGCCCGAGGAAGAAGATACTTCTTGCTTTGGGATCTAAACGTGGATAGGTTTGCGTCAAGCTTAGGGTGAATGATCGTCAGAAAGGGAAAGGATCATGCACTTGTGCTTGTCATTGACCCTTTTCTTTCTCATTATATGTATGTCAAGAGACAAAAGTAGGTAGATTTTGAGATTAAAACAGTTATAACACAGAGAAAAGCACTGATATTGAAAGATTGAAAAGGAATGTTGGAATGAGAAAATAAATTAAGCGTTTTGAGCTTTGGATATTATTTCTCTTGGGGACAATATGACCGAAGCTTTGCTATTCATATTCTACTCTGGTCTAAATCAAAAACAAAAGCTAGAGTGAACACCAGCCGTCTTAGCTCAGTGGTAGAGCGCGTGACTTTTAATCCCGTGGCCGTGGGTTCGATCCCCACAGACGGCGTTGGCTTCCAATTATTTTTAAACCTCCACTTGGTAATTTGTCCCTTGTTACATTTTTTTTTTATTTTGAACAGCTAGATTATCAGCAAAAAGTCCAGCCAGGGTATCAACCTTTTGTTCAGAAACCATAACTGAAAACGAAATATCTGATCCATGGGAGACCATTGTTTCAAGCTTTGCACCTTTGTTCTGAATCTCTAACAAGGCTCATGAGATTGGAGAAGAGTCATAGTGGCGGGAGTCCTTTCCCCATCTTCACCTGGTCAAGGCTTTAATTAAAGTTTCAAGAATTTACATTTTTTTGTATTTAATTAAAATATTTTATTCGTCTAGAAATATAAACCAAAGCCAATTTGCGCGCCGTCTTTGGAGTTGGTGAGTATCGACGACCATTTGGGATGTTTGTCTGATGTTGGACATATGTACCTAAACACGCGTGAAGCACGTCGTATGTTAGACATATTCATCAATCATTCGTCAAAATGCAAAGCAAGTTAAGTCAACGTAGAAACAGTCGTTGTTTTACCCAATCACAAGAAATACAAGTCAACTTTTATGTATCGTCAACGCCTTCGTGTAGACACGTCTCTTTATATTTATGCATCTCTCTCTTTCTCAAAATAATCTTTGTTTCAGAGCCATTGAAGGAGTTCGTCTTTTTTTGGCAGCTAGAGATTAACAACATGGCAGCAGTAAGTCAACGGGTCTAATAGCTTTCTGTGTGTTTCACTTTGTGTGTATAGATAGTTAATATCAAATATGCCTTTTAATCTATAGGAACATCACAAATTTAATTTTGTTTCCTTAATATCAATAGGTTTAGTGGGATTATGATTAGCATCCATAGAGATTTCTGTTTCTTGTGCCTTAGATTTATGTCTCATGCTTGCAATTTAAATGCTCGTCTTCAAAGACATGTCTTTTGGTTCCTTGTGGTTACAGAATCGTCCACACGTGCCCAAGTTCGGAGACTGGAAGGAAGATGTTCCATTCACGGTGGTGTTCGATAAAGCGAGTAGGACGAAGCAAAATGCAAACATGTCTAATCCCAACGAGTATCCAAATATGAATCCAAGTCCTGCGCAAACTCCGAATCATAGATATGACCAACCACCAAACCACAATGCAAGACCAAGACACGAAAGATTCAGTAGCAGAGAAGAAACCGAGTTCAGATCGTCTCCTGCACATAATGAAAGAAACAACAGAGTCAAAGCTCCTCCTCCAGCAGAAACGTACAACCATCAAGCATATGGTGGTGGAGGTAGGTCACATGGAAATCCATTTGAACCAAATAGACGTCAACTACATGAACCTCCAAGGGTGCAACCGATACCCAATCTTAGAGGTCGGAACAGTGAACGGGTACGTACACTTTTTTTAAAAAAAATACATATAAATTGGAATCTAGAACTTTAAAATTTAGATTATAGTTCTGAATTTAGGTCATATTATTTCAAAAGAAAAATCCAACATTTATAAATAAAATTATTAAATTTTAAAAACTATATCATTATTTATTTGAATATGATGATAATATTTTTTTTGAATATGGCATATAAATAATTTGAGACGGCAAGTGTGTCAAACACTTCCAACATGATATCATTTTTACCATTTTTTGGTACAAAATTTGTCACAATTCATCAATATATATATCGCTAAATACATTAATTTTCCCCAAGGTCGCAATTCCGCCGTTTCCAGGATCGGGTTCGGAGAATCAGAGTTACACACTCATCTTTGACAAAGTGAAGGAAGACAGGAGACAAAGTGGGAATGTGAGGTCTTACAATGGATCTTCTCATACCACCCCGACTCGACCACTCAACGACCAACGTCACCAACCGCTACCTTCTAGTCCCAAGGTATTTATATATTCGTTTATTTGTTATATTGTCATACAGTTATTTGAGTACCTATACAGCTTTGATTAAAGAGTACAGCCATGAATCAAAAGTATATATCATAAACTACTTTCATTTATGATTATAAGTAGACAACCTTGACATTCAGTGACAAGCTAGCTTATTATTCCTTGGCTGTATTCTTCAATTACCTACCTGCCCTATATCATTAAATAATATTTGGTTGATCCGAGAGAATGAGACCTATTGAAACATTTTCATATACTTTTCAGAAAAAAGATTCCTCACATGTTCATCATACGATACGTAAAATATTTGGCAATCTAACATGACGTTCATTGTAAAATGTGATGTGCAGAGTTGCTGCTTCCCTCCATGGGGCCGCAAGTGAGGCAACTGAAGATAATTCGTTTCTTCTTTTTCATCAAATTCCTTGTTTGTTGTTTGCTTCCGCATAATTTTTTATTTGCTGTTACGTACTACTCTTTTGTGTTTATCTTTTTTATCTCGATTGAAAACACTACAATTTCGTCTCCATTATTGTTATATGAGTTGCTTGGTAATGCTTTAGGTTAAATACGTTGCAAACCGGAACATAAGTACATAACAAACACTACATATGATTTGTTTTCATATAGCATATATATTATGTATATCTAAGAAGCTTTTATGAAACTTGTAATATACTTGGGTTTATCCCTTATATATTAATTGAGGAACATTTGAAAAGATGTAACCTCAATTTTGTATTAATTAAAAGAGGTCCCAATGCATAGGTGGCACTCAATTAGGTAGTCAATTACATTCAATTGAAAAATAAGTAGGTCCACATTCGATTTTTATATGTTGTTAGATATATAAGTTGGTCAAACTATATGATATAATGATATGATATGATATTTTCTTTCCTTAAATAAAACCTACGGAATTACCATAAATGACTAATATATATATGACAATTAATGAGTTTAATAATAAAGATTTGATAACAATGTATATCTCCTCCATCATTTTTTGTTTAATTTTATATTATTAAAATAAATTAAACAATCAAATTAGCTATAAAAATAAAATTTAGATTTTTTCGTATATGTTATATTTTGAATTTTTAAAAACGACAATAAATGACTAAAACTATTAAAATTATTATGTTAAAAATTAATGATCAATGGTTTAACATTTTTATTATAAGAAGATACACATGATTTTAAAACCATATGAGTAAAAAATATCATTTAATAATGAAATAAATATATATATATATATATATATATATATATATATTAAACACTATATATCATAAGATTACATAAATATTTTAATATTAAAACTTTCAATGAATTTTCAAGAACATTTATAAATTATAAACTTATTAAAGATTTCAAATTGAAAATTTTGTTATCGATGATTTAAATATTTTGTTATAAAACGATATGAACGATCATAGAACCGTATGATTATAAATTCTTATTTAATAAATAACTATACAAAATATACTATTCCTAGAAAAATAGGTTGGTCCATCTTAACTTATATTACACTTTTTATTAAACTAACTATCGAACTGATAAATAACGTACCAAAAAATGTTTTGCAATTTCCTTAAATAAAAGCTACGAAATTACCTAATATGATTAACGTATATGTGAAAATTAATTATAATGAATAATAAATATTTGATAACAATTTTTGTATCTTATTTATTTTTTTAATTTTATATTATTAAAATATATTTAAAAATCACATTAAATATATAATAAAAACATTTATAATTTTTCTTATATGTTATATTTTGAATTTTTCAAAACGTCTATAAATTATTAGAAATTTGAAGATCCCCACTCTGAAAATTTTGTGATCAATAGATTTTTTTTTGTCATAATAAGTTACAAATGATCATAAAATTGTATTAATATGAACTTTTATTTAATATTATAAGAAGATACATATTATTTTAAAACCATATGAGTAAAAAATATCATTTAATAATAAAACATATATATATATATATAGATTATACTATATACCATAAGATTACATAAATATTTTAATATTAAAACTTTCAATGAATTTTCAAAAACATTTATAAATTATAAACTTATTAAAGATTTCACATTGAAAATTTTGTTATCGATGATTTAAATATTCAGTTATCAAATGATATGAATGATCCTAGAACTGTATGATTATAAATTCTCATTTAATAAATGACTATATAAAATATACTATTCTTAGAAAAATAGGTTGGTCCATCTTGACTTACATTATATTTTTTATTAAACTAACTATCGAATTGATAAATAATCTACCAAATTGTTTTTGCACTTTCCTTAATTAGAAGCTACAAAATTACCTAATATGATTAACGTATATATGAAAATTAATTATTATGAATAATAAATATTTGATAATAATTTTGGCATCTTTGTTCTTTTTTTTAATTTTATATTATTGAAAGATATTAAAAAATTACATTAAATATATAATAAAAACATTTATATTTTTTTTTATATGTTATATTTGAATTTTTCAAAACGTCTATATATTATTAGAAATTTGAATATTCCCACTCTGAAAATTTTGTGATCAATAGATTATTTTTTTGTTATAATAAGTTACAAATGATCATAAAATATAACGCATATGAATTTTTATTTAATAAATATTCAAACTAAATAATATATATATAAACACTAATGATTTAAAGCAACAAGATTGGCTGATAAATTTTGTCGTCCAGTTGAAATCTTTCAAAAGTATGTGAAAGACTAAAGTCAAAGTAAATATAGATTTAGAATAGTAGTTATATTTTACTAACCAAATACTGAAAAAAGCCGAACCGAACCGAAACCAACCCGATATCCGGATTGAACACCCGTAATCCAAATGAAGCCAAACTATTGTTTCATTCTCCAAAATATAATAAAAATAATAACTTAATTCCGCGCAAGGCGCGGATCTTATCCTAGTATATATATATAGCCCTTGTGTGTTGTGCTAATACAATTTACAATTGAGGTTCAAAGGTACATGAGTGAGTGTTTTAAATGACAAAAATGTACATGAAATGTTGCGTCCGACTTTCAATATTATTCAATAATAAGTTAGCTACTATACTTTTTCTTAGAAAATATACATTTCCCTTTTATTTTTGCATGTGCTATGTATACTTATACATGTTGTGGGACAAACTTAGTTCCTCATTTGAAACTAAAGCAACTCTCCAGCTGGAAGATATATCAAGAAGAGTGTTAACCCGGAACAATACGTTAAGCTGGGTTAGTAATAAAACTAACTCGGAATTGGTCCAGACTAGGACCTGATTGGTAAAGCTAATAAAAAAACAGTAGTATTATGTTACAAAATTTATATGTTTTTGTTAATGTATTTATTAAAAGGATTGTTAAAGCAGTAAATCATTTTATATATAATTATCATATAAAATTAATGTATGATATATAATTTATTTATTTTAAAATAATATAGATATATGATATTTATAATATTTATTATTTCTTTTATTTTTACTATTGAAATAATGTATTATATTAAATTATACATTTAATTAAAATACTTTTTTAAAGAAAAACGTTTTAAAAATAAATTTCAAATTTAATTTCTAAAATTTAAGTTTTGAATATAAACATAAATTTAAGTATTATAAATACAATAAACTAATTATATTAATTATTTTTAAATTTTTTGTATATTCTAAATGTAAAACGCAAATTTGAAACGGAGTAAAAAAAGACAAAAACCATGCCGTTTCGAACTTGTGGGCCCCCACAAAACCACAACCTCTTCCTCGACACGTGTCAAAATCGCGTTGATGCAAAGACCGCGTGCCTTCTTCGTTTCCGTTTCTTCACCTTCCTTTGGGTGCTTTCTCAATCCTTCAAAAACCCTAATTACACAAAACATATTTGCTTTCCTCTAATCCCTCTCCGGCCCAAAATCGCCTCACGGTGAGCGCCACGAACCTCGAATCGAAGAGTTCCCTTCAGGTACCTATCTCTCTACTAATCGTTTGTTATTGATCACGAATGATAACGATTCTCGATTTTCGAATTATCGTTTTATTTCATTCAACCTCGATAAAGTCGAACACTTTCGAATTTGAAATCGCTGAAAATCTCTCAAAGTTTTGTTTTTTACGTTGAGGAGTTTAATCAGAGATTATGTGTGGCTGACACTTACAGGTGCAAAGATGAACACTAATGAGTGGAGATCAACTCGAGGGATCAGACGGAGGAAAGCTGTGTTTGATCTTAATGTGGCACTCACTGATCTTGAAGGGACCTCCGCTTCCGTAAGAGTATCTCCCATTGTGCCTAGCTGTGATCTTCAAAGGGAGTCTGAGCCTTCTCACCCTCCTCCGGCCATGATTGATGTGGATGCTATTGAAGATGATGTTGTTGAATCATCCGCAAGTGCTTTTGCTGAGGTATGTCTGTATGTATGTATGCTCCTTGTTTCAGTGTTTTTTTGTAAAAAGCTCTCACCGGTTTTGTTTTTTTTATTCAAGGCTAGAAGTAAATCAACAGGTGCACGTCGGAGACGGTTAATGGTTGATGTTGAGTCAGGTGAGTTTATACTCTTATTGTTGTCTCTCTCTTGTGTTTGTTTTCTTACTTGAACGGGTTGAGTGCAGGTGGTACGACTAGATTGTCTCCCAACAAACGGAGAAGGGTTCCTCCTAATCAACCTGTCATCGACTGTGAGCATGTCCCTGATGACACCTCGTCGGTAGGATAAACGTGAATTTATGAAAGCATTGTGCAAGGCGCGCTATTTAGTCTGATGTTCACCTCTTTCTTTCTTGTGCAGAGTGTGTGTAGCTCAAAGGCTGCACCTCCTCCTCCACCAGAGGAGCCGAAATTCTCTTGTCCAATTTGTATGTGCCCGTTTACGGAGGAGATGTCAACGAAATGCGGTCACATCTTCTGCAAGGGATGTATAAAGATGGCAATATCTCGCCAAAACAAGTGCCCTACTTGTAGGAAAAAGGTGACTGCAAAAGAGCTGATTCGAGTGTTCCTTCCAACCACCAGATGAACATTACCAGCCACCTTGTAAGGTTTTACTAACGTTAGTTTCTTTCATCTAATGATTATGTGAATCTCTAGATTTGGTTTAGTAAACAGGATAATGGTTGTGTCACAGGTCTAATGGTTTACCTGACTCAAATTCGTCATTATTCGTGTTGGAACGTTGAAGGGACTTCGAGGAACTGGCGTTTTAGTTTGAATGTTTCACTTTGTTGGAAGAAAAAAACTTCATTGTTCAAGAAGGCCCTCTCATTGGTAATGTCAAGTTACTAGTTGTTGTCTTGTGTAATTTAGATCTTTGCAAACCTCAGTCGATGCCTCTCTCTGTTACTGATGAAAAAATATATATGGAAACAATTTTTGTATGCTGAATCTCATCTAAAATGGTGCATCCTGATCTTATTGTGTATGCCAATTCGCACCTGCGTACTTCTATTTGCGTTAAGTATCTGTGTGGTGTCAGTATGAGAAAATAGTGGGAACTAGACATGGAGTTTATTAGAATATCTTGATCTGAAACTAGGGTGTAATGGTAGCAGAAGATAAGAGTAGAAAAGCTAATAGTCAGGGGTTTCAACCGATCTACTTTATTTATTCACCTCATAAGTATACCTTGAGCTAGTCTGCATAACTTTCGATTCCGACTAAAGTTCCATTCGTAAACCATTTTTAATGTTTAGAGGTTTTTGATCCATATATTTGGTATTCGAACGGGTTTGAATCGGGTTTTTCGGATTTTGGTTCTATTTTGTAACACTTCCTAAGTTTCATTCTAGTAAATTTACAAGTACGGATCGAATTCGGATATAACATTTCGGTTTCGGATCGGTTTTGATATATCCGAAGTTTTTGATCCATGTATCTTTACGGCTAGATCTAAACTTATTTTAAAATTAATTTTTGAAAAAAAGATATATTTTAAAACTAAACTTATGGTTTTTTTAAAGAGAAATTAGGTTCTATATACATCGTTTTAGTCAAAATTAGGCAAATGCCCTCTACACTATTCAATTCTCCCATATATCCTAAATCTTCTAGAAATTTAAAAGCTTTTTGGAAAAATACAGAGCTTACTGGTTGGTGTTCGTCCTCCTCCATAACGGCCATTACCTGTAATTCTGGAGCACTTTCTCTTACACAGTCATCACAATCTTTTATTAGATATTTATTCTATTTATTTATTTATTTTTTTAAGATGCTAACTGATCTTGTTAATTTTGTTCTCTTCGTTTTTTTTATCTCTATTTTACTATTTTATTCCCAATTACATATACTACTGTACATTGTTTTCAGCATATACTGATGTATTACTAACTAAATGTATAAATTGCAGTTAAGCTGTTTTCGTAACCCTTACCACAACCTATTTTGGTGATTGCATTTCACCATTTTTATAACCAGCATACATAGCCATTGTTTAACTTATTACTTAAAAGCTAATTATATAAGTATGTAGCAGTTAAGGTATTCTCGTAACCAGTACACCAAACATATTCATAGGTTTTAGCTTTTAATATATTCAGAGAAATCACCACTAATGATTCCAATTTCGTATAAACTATTATTTAACAACTAAGAATGATATATACTCCAAATGATTTTAATGATTTCAAGCATACTTATTGGTGTTCTTAGCCACCACTTTTCTGATTATCATTTTTCTATTTTGTTACCCAATATTGCCGTTATCTGTGTTTTGTAACCTTATACTGTAAATGATATACTACCTACTGATAATTACAAATGATATTAAGGAATGTATTTGTCTTACTGATAGTTCATCTCAAATAAGTATTCATTTTTCCATTCATCAAGTAAGGATAATCATTGCCAATAACAACATAAGCATATATAAAAGAAAAAGAAAAAAAAACATAAGCATATATATATATATATATTATAAATATTTTTTTATCCCCTAATGAGAATATTGTTTCAAATGGTAATGGCAGATTGGCTAGTAATATTGACTCGTTTTAGGTATATAGAGCAAATTGTCTTTCTTTTCTTTCTCTCTGCCGAAATTGCCATTAATAAATCAATTTCAATTTTTGGTTATCCTATAATCCGCCTATCTCGCAACATTGATCCGTGAACCGAACCGGATTGGGAAAATCAAACCCGGTCCTTCCTATCCCAACCTGGGATAAGCTAATCCTCTCACCCAAACACACACACATCTCCTCCCTCTCCCAAAGCCACGATCAAATTCAATTCAATTTCAAACCCAATTCGAAAACGAAACTTCCTCCTCATGGCGACATCCATCGAGAGCAGCGACGTGGAGGTGGGATTCGCGAAGCTCCAGGGCGAAGACTTCGAGTACTACATGCAGACGTACTCCATCGTCCTCGGCCGCAACTCCAAGAAATCCACCGTCGACGTCGACCTCTCCTCCCTCGGCGGCGGGATGAACATCTCCCGAAACCACGCGCGGATCTTCTACGACTTCACGCGCCGCAGGTTCGCGCTCGAGGTGCTGGGGAAGAACGGGTGTCTCGTCGAAGGCGTCCTCCACCTCCCCGGGAACCCTGCCGTGAAGCTGGACTCGCAGGACTTGCTTCAGATCGGAGATAAGGAGTTTTACTTTCTGCTTCCTGTGAGGAGTATCCTTGGTGGGCCTAGTAGGCATGTTGTTTCTGGGCCTGTTGGGCCTTATAATCAGTATCCTGGTTCTGGTTCAGGAAAGAGAGGTGGGAGGGGGAGAGACTTCTTTGATGATGATGATGATGATGAGGATGATGTGAGGAGGAGTGGGAAGAACTCAAGGAGAGAGGGGTATGGAGGGTCTGCACCTGCTTCTGTTGGTATAACTAATCTTTAGCTTGTTCTCTTTGCTTGTAATGATTGATAGGTTTTGAGCATTGCTATGTAGTTCTATACTCCAAAGAGTTTTGGAGTCATTGAGATGGTCATTAGTGTGGATCAGTGTTAAAAAAACTGCTAAGCTTTAGACGTTCTATATGAGATTATTGATTAGGCGGAGTGTCTAGACCGATTTTTTGAACGCCTAGAACAATTGTTCTAGAAAAGTCGTTTTGTTTAAGTCTCATAGGCGGCTAGGCCGATTTTTAGAACCTTGGTGTGGATCATTTGAACCCAACATTGCTTATTTTGAATAGATTGTTGTTTGAGTATGGGTGTGTGTGGTTCTTGTTTTGGTTTATTGTTGGGTTACATCGCTTACTTTAAGAAAAGTTTCATCTTTTGATACAAACTTACTTTGAACCATGATATATAGTTCTAGGCGTTTGGATTTTACTTAATTTGTGGCTTTTCTCTTTATATTTGGATTAGTAGTGGGGCCAGTGATTCCGATCTGCGTTAAGATCATTTTTTATTTATTTGGGGGACTGTATCCAATTAATGTGTGCAGAGAGGAAGGGAGAGGGAAGAACAAGGGCGGATAGGGAAGCTGATGATCAGCAAGTTTTGCAGCTTGAGGAAAAAGATGTTGTGTCATCTGTTGCCAATGTGCTTTCTGACTCGTGTGGTCCAGGGGAGTATATGGCTATGGAGAAGCTTCATTCCGTGGTTAGTTCAATACCATCTTTTCTTTTGGATTTTTATGTTCGGACGAATGTTTCTATACATTTTAGTAAACTTGGCAAACATATACTCTGTTCCTACGTTTTGCTAGAATGCTGCTTTATATTTAGAATCTCCCGTTGTGGTGATGAGGCATCATAACTGTGTCCTATATCTGTGACAGATACTGGAGAATTACGGGAACATATGGCATCACAGTCGTGTGAGGAGATACCTAACACCTGAGAACTGGGCAGTTCCTGAAGCAAAGGGTAAAGCATGGTACGGACTGCTGATGCTACTGAGGAAATACCCTGAGCATTTCGTTATCAACACTAGGTCAAAGGGCAGGGTCACTCATGAGTTTGTTTCCCTTGTCTCCCTCCTCTCCTGAAACCACCACATCCTTTTTATTTTTTCCTTGAACATCAAGTGATACCCATCCCATGATGATTAAAAATCATGTGCTTTTGTTAGTGCAGGAAGTTTCCTACTTTTTTTTTTGTAAATAAGATAGTGTCAGAGGTTACTTTTGGATGGTTCTTCTCTTATGTTTAGATGGGCTTTAAACATTTAAGCCCAATACATCTAACTCTGAATATGCACTATACAGAATATATTCCTGGGTTGGCAGTGTGTTTACAAACAATGGGTCTCTTGAGAAGGGACTTATGATGAGGGCTGAACCAAGTGTACTTCAGGAACTCTACACAACTGTTCTCGAACACGCAACGCCAGTTGAGTTGCTTCCTTGTCCAGTTTCAGCGTCTGTCTACGCAAGCTCTGTCATATTAAAACAATCCGCCAAATCATACAACATTCGTAAACCTTCAAAAAGTAATGTTTTGTACCTCAGAAGCCCATAAACAGTCACGTTTCTTACGTGGGATTATGTGAATGTGCGTCTGAGAAAATGCATAAAGAAAAAGAACTGTTAAAAGAAACCATCTCTCCTTAGGGGGATGAAGAGAAGCATAAAAAAAGTCAGTATGTGCTTACGTGAAATATCACTTGCCCAGCTGCTGCTCCGTTGTTAACCAGCAAGTTAAATGAATCTGATGAGAATTAGAAATCTTGGTTCAGTGATGAATCTACCAGCAGTAATGCGATGTTTTTTTTTGAGAATATACAGAAACATACCACTATCTGTAGCTTTAACAATGGCATTACTGATAAGAGGCACTTTGGAACACATGGCAGCAACTACCTGCATGCTCCTTAGAGGAGACCTATTAATCAAAACCTTATACGCATATACATACTTTTCAATACAATAAAAAAACTTTCACACAGGAAGGATAAAGAAATGAAGCTAGCAACTGCTCAAGGTAGGAAGAGGAACTTACTGAGGGAGGAGTTCGCTCTAAGGTTGGATAATGTAACTTTGGAATGATAAGAGAGTGCCTGAGAATGCCCAGTTTAAAAAGTTGTTAGCTTTTAGAATTCAAGAACAAACAACAAGGGCAATACATGTTCACAATCCAATCCACTAACCAAAGATTCAAAAACCAAACCGCACTAAGTATTAAAGGGTTCAAGCATAGTCTTAATTAATATTCAAAAAATTGCGAGGCGGTAATTAAATGTTTTATAAGGAATTATTATATTTATAGACCGCCTAGACCCATTTTTTGAACACTGGTCTTACACTCTTACTACATAGAATGACAGCACATTAAGAGAGAATGAGATTTTGATTACCCATGAATAAGTGGGCTTGTATCCAAAATGCACAAGCACATGTCATCCTCGTACAACTGCTTCAAAAAAAAAAGAGATTAGTTAGTTAATGTTCTGTTATGTTTTAAGAAACAGGAAGATAAAGTTTAGACCTTTATACATGGAGACTCGCCACGGACAATCTTGCAGAAAACGCAGTCGTTTTGGAGATTGGATGATTCAACCTTCTCGTCTTCTGATGAACCTGAGGTACAATCGGAAGCCCCGAGAATGGAGCCACGTGTCGGGTACGGAGAAGATGGGTTGAGATGGGAACAGAGGATCGCGAGCCTTCTAGCTTCCATTGAACTGAACAAGAGGATTCTTTGATAGAAAACAGCTAGGATGAAGATTGAGAGGATGGTGGTGTTATTGTTTTATCCACAACCATCCATGTGATGTGATGACTTTCTGTCTTCTCGTGTTGTTCATTAGGCAACTCAGATATAAATATAATCCCATAATATGGCTTTTACATTAACAATTAATATTTTCATTTAAGCATAGATTATAATTGCTGCGTGTTTGTAAAAAATAATATCACTTTTTCATGTTTCTAAAAACTTTGAAATCTATATTATTTTTGTTTATGATATTTTCAATTTTAGATTTTCGAAAAGTATTTTACTATATTTTTTCAAAATCTCTATGATTTTATTTTTTCAAAATTTTAAAACAATAATTTTTTTAATAATTATAATTAATTTTTCATTGCTTACAATTTATTATTATTAACTAATAATAGTACATTAAAGTTTTTTAAAAAGTAAATCTTTTTGAAACTACTTTTTCAGAATAATTTTTTTAAAACCTAGGGAATACATATTTTTTCAAAATCTCTATGACTTTATTTTTTCAAAATTTTAAAACAATATTTTTTTTAATAATTATAATTAATTTTTCATTGCTTTCAATTTATTATTATTAACTAATAATAGTACATTAAAGTTTTTTAAAAAGTAAATCTTTTTGAAACTACTTTTTCAGAATAATTTTTTTAAAACCTAGGGAATACATTTGAATGTTGTAAAAATATATTATGATAGTGATTTATGAATGTATCCAATAAAAGTATACAACCCATGATGATGTTGGGTATCAATGTGATTCCTCTGAACCCTCTTGAGGCCAATAAATCCATACTCCTCGGCCTCCTATAAGCCTGTTATATGAAAATTAAGCCTTAGTATTGTTGTTTTTTATATATGCATGCATGTGTGAGTCTTTGACATGAGATTTCTTATGTATAGATGCAACTGTTTGGTTTATTAATACCCAACTTCTAATATCTATATATTATATGAAGTGTTCAGTAGATCGATGGATAAAATTGGGTGTTTCTTTGCTTTATTTGGATGCTTATGGACCAAATTAGAAGCTTTTCACTGGAGGATGTAAAGAGTTCTTTATAAATGTGTAATGAAATAAAGAGAGAAGTAGTCGATATTGCTTTAACATTGACGTTTGACTGACACAAGAAGCAATCAGATTAACATCCATAGTCAACATTTTATGCTCCATTCACATTGAGCCACACACGTGATCCCATCTTGGAATCTTCCAGCTATTAAGATTTTGTCACTAAAAAGTAATAATATAACAATGTCTAGTGAGCTCACAAGTTGGCCAAATCCGTACATGTATACTACTTTGATTGGTCACAAGTATTTTATTTTATTTAAGAAATGGTTTTTAGTTTTTTTTTAGTTAAAAGTTAAGAGACGAAATCTTATATTCCGTTAAAAATTCCACCCTAATAACTCTCCATTAATCATGCTCTAATACGCTTATCCGTGAAGTATGTCCAAACCAATCTGACTCAAGAATCTTAAACGACTTCTGCTTCTTATGTTACAGCCAAACGAATTTCATAGGGAAGCTCGACACTGGTGCTGGTCTTATATACTACAACGTAGCAAACGTACGTAACTGAAACTGACCCCAAAACGTTTGATAATAAACTCGGGGAACTCTTTGATAGAATTAGGTCCGAGGCGACTTTGCGTGAGAATCAAGGTTTAGGTAAAAGTAAGACAAAGCTGGCACCTTTTGTGACGTTAAACGGTTTGGATCAGTGCACTAGGGATTTAAGCGCATTAGATTGCGCTGAGTGTTTTGCAACAGCGGACGGCTTGCTAACAAGAAGGGATGTCGTGTTTTGTATAGTAGTTGCTATGTCCGGTACGAGTTTTATCCTCCCTTCTGATGGTTTGGTTAAAACTGGTACAAGTGTTACCACTTTATAATAGAATTGAATTCTACTCTAATTATACTTTATTTTAGAATGATGAATAAACAAAAAATGAATTATTCTATAAATCGAATAAATATATATTTTTCTCTAATAAAATATAGTGGAACTCGAGATGCCTTTAAAGTTTAGGACCATAAGTGTATGGCCAATACAAGAGTAAGTTTGATTTCAATGAACACATGTGTGTGCAATGTACTTTTCACAATAAAATTTGGTTTTTCCCCCTTTTTTCTTCTTCTTACAAAGTTATAGGTGTTACATTCCTATCATGCGTACAAATCATTGATAGTCATATAAATTTTTTAACAGTGGGATTATATGTGATACATTCCTATCCCCGCAACAAAGTAGAAAAGTATAAGCTAATTTAATCAAAAGCTAGTGGCATGATGTCTTTAAACGTGCTTTAGACTTTTAGTTTAGAGTGCAACATTTTAACGCCTTCTTTTTCCCTAATGTGGGTCTATTTCTAAAGCTTTAAACAACATCTGATAATCATAATTCAACTACTTTTCTCTTTATTTGAACGTGTAATTTTCTTTTGTTTTCTAAAAGATAGTAAAAAGATGAGAAAATTTCACAAGGAGTTTCAAAGTTTTATTTTTTTTGAAACCTGGATTTTAATATTTGTAACGTAAGAAGAAAGAGAGGGATGTCGTAGTTCCTTTAGAGTGAAGCCTAACATCTAAGTGAGACTTAAACGTTGTATGTGACATCTGGTTTATTGGTTATTCTGTCCAAAACAAAACCAAAAACATTTGGTTACCTAATCATAACGGGGCTGCTTTTATGAAAGGCATAGTACAGTGTAGATATAAGTTATTGAGAAAACAGGAGAGAAATGCAAAGGAAAAAGTTTGAAAAAAAAAAGAAGAAATGCAAAGGAAAAGGAATGATTTTTAGATAGAAAAAGGGGTTCGCTACAAGGAAAAGGAATGAAAATTTGGTATTATTAGCATATCTTCTACAAGAACTATCAATAGAAATCCAAAATATGTACCATCAGAAATTGCATATACCATACCACAGTGAAAAGTGGAAAGAAAACGAGGAGGTTTAGACAACGTTGTTATAAAAAAGTGTCCAGTAGAAAAACAAAAAGAACGAAGGGATACCATATTAGCTAGGGTAGAGATCAATCTTATTTTCAAGTAATTCAAAGTATATGGGTTTGATAGAAAACATGTGTCGAAAAGATAGCTTTATTTTCTTTTTAAATACCCGCTAGTTAATTAAAATGTAAGACAAGTTTTAATTATCACTTCAAATTTAAAATTAGAATGTCTCAAAATATGATTTGGATTTACTGAAAACTATCTGCCTGAACTCCATAAATATTCAGAATCTATCATAAATATACAACTAAATTCCTTAACTATCATTGTCCTGCCGATCATTTAGATCCATTATCTGGTTTTCAGTAACTATTAATTAGTCCACTCTTTTTCAAACCACATTTAGACACTACTTTCAAAAACATAAAGAAGTTGCAAAATAAGTCTTAATTAACTAATATAAATAATACAATATGGCTAGCTTTTCCCAAAGCTACTACTACATTAGCTTAAACCACGCATGTTTAAAAATACATACATAACTTCACGAGCAAACGTTTTTTTATACTATTATAACCAACAAAAAAAGGGAAAATAAAGTGTTGTCTGACTCAATCTCTCACGCTTGTTGGCAAAAAACACCTTGAAATGCACCCAAACACACCTCCTCTCTTCTGCATTTTCGAGTTATAACATTTTCAAAAACAATCTTTAAAACCTATAATTAAAGCGGATTTAAGATAAAACAAGTAATAAACTGAGAAAAAAATAGTTCTACCTTTGTTGATTTGGAGGAGATTACTTGAGGGGACACCTTGTACAAGTCTTCGTCAACTGGCTTCGGTGCCGCCATCCTCCGCTTCTCCACCGGTGTTGGACACCTTGTCGCCTCGTTCTTGAAGTTGTGTTCCTCCTTGGAGGTATCTCTCTTTGGCTCCTGGCCCACCCTAGACTGAAACACAAAAAAACACATTTCACGGGAAAATATTAGTTCGCGGCGTGTTATATGTGGGAACTGGGAAGTAATGAAAGAAGTACCTTGCGTCGAGGTAGGAGGATCACGGCGGGAGAGACAAGGTGGTGGTGGTGGTGGCTGTCGTAGAGATCATCTTCGAGGTAAAGATCGCGATCTTGAGGGTAAGGAGCGTAGTGGAGAATAGCAGGTTGCGGAGTGGTTGCTGTCTCGAAGCACTGAGTGAATGGAACGGCGTCGTTCCAGTTCCAGCTTCCAAATGCCGGCACGTCTCCCCTCCTGCAGTACTCTCCACGATATTCCTGGTGGAAGAAAAAAAACGGTTAACCTTTGTACATAAAATAAGAAGAATAAGAAAGGGAAAGGAGCTTACGTAGTCCATGTATGTTGTGGCTAATAAGTTTGATGATGTTAGATGTTTGCTTTGAGTAATGTAGAGCAAGAGAGAGATTGGGTCTATTAAATGGCCAGATGGGTTTCTTACAAAGTTGTCTCGACGCTTAAAGTCTATACTTGTAGGAGATAGAGTAGAGGGGGACTGTGTGTCTCTAAGCACAGGGAGAAAGAGAAGAAAAGAGAGTAGATTTTTAAATTCTCTAGAGTCCGTGAAAAATAAGTTGGCTTAGCTACTCTTCTTCTTCTTTTCTTTTACATCTTAAACAAAATTATACTATTTTTTTTTAAGAACTGCTCTTTTTTTTTAGAAAACTGTCTTTTTCTTATTTTCTTTTATGCAGTGTGTTCTGTACTCTGTTTTTACTTTTTTTATCTTTCAAATGTTTTATCCTTTTTTAGCTTTAGACTTGTTCAAAAAAAAAAGCTTTAGACTTTGTTTTATATGGGGTCAAAAACATTTTTATATTCATGGCTGACAAAAAAAAACAGTCGTTATTTTCACTTACAAAAAAAAGTTACTAAATGAATCAATTAGCTAAAAACTATAAAGAAGTTGGAAATTAGGTAAATACACATGATGTGACAAGTTTTGTGTCTATCAACAAAGATACCATAGTGTGGAATTTAGGGTATTGATTTAATTAGGGGAAAAGTTGCGGATATAGAATGCAAATACACTTACTAAATTAACAAGTATTTTTGTCCAAAAAAAATAAGAAAAATTAACAAGTATTATGACCTCTAAAGCTGACTTTTGCCCTCAATTTCACTGATTCTTTACTAATATTTACCGTTTTTTGTTGGAAAAAAAACATATACTCCAAAATTTTCATTTAGTGGTGCAGAAAACATTTTATGGACTTCATTTGAATTATCCAATTTGAAAAACAAAATGTTTAAGAAAGTGAAAGTTTTAGAGACAAAAGAGTGTATAAATGAGCTTTAGGAAGAAGGGGCCACATGCAACATTACCTCTGTTATGAAACTCTGTGCTCTGTGCAGTGTGCGACCAACATTGACGATTCAAAGCTTATAAAATTCTATCTTTGTAATAAATGGCTTTATTATAAATTAGTTTTATCAGTAGTTTTATTTGACAGAGGACAGGTGGGGTAAGGTCAAAATTACTGCAAGTTTTCGAACCAGCATAATTCAGTTGCAAATGCTCAGCTCATTGCAGCCTTTAAAATTGAAAAAGCAGTTAAAAGCATATATCAACGGAATGGCTTTTTATCGGTGTAAATGACTCCTAATTCTATTACTATCGTTCTATCAAGACAACCCATCAAATCTCAAAAATATAAGATGTTTTTAAAATATCAACTATTAACGATAAACACAAAATAGTATAACCAGTGAACCATTGAAGAAAAATATGTTTTTTTTTTGCTTAAAGAAAAAGATGTTTTAGACCAAAGAATCGTCGTGGATATATATAACTAGGGATTCAAATTATAAATTTTAAAGAAGAGTTCTATTTTCCATAACATTTGTGAGCAAGTGCTGTAATCCTTTTAAACTCTTTTATAAGTAAAAGTCACATTTTAAACTTTTGCTTCAAGAAAAAAAAAATTGCATTAAAGTAGCTATTGTGTACTAACTAATGTTCTTAGAGTATCTTTATCCCTCCAAAAAGAAAGGTCTCTTAAGCAAAAAATACAAGGAGGATTCACAAAATACCAAAAACTGTATGCCTAACTCGCCAAATAAGAGATGTTTTCGGTGGGTTTTTTCAATTGTTTACGGACTCCACTAACACGTAGCGGTCCACGATTGATTCTTTTTTAATTTTTTTTTAATCAGACTAAAACGAAAAAAGAATAAAAATAAATAAGAAACCCATTAAAGGTTTGTGCGGTACTCTTTATATTTGGGCTTAAATCAGGCCCATTATAATTTTCTTCTTATTGAGAATTTATAACTTTTTGACAAATCCATTTGTAGTAAAATGATAGTAAAATAATACTAGCGGACTACAAATTGCTCAACGGATAGTAATGGTGGTGATGACTACATTAGCCGAGAAGTACCGAGGCCGAGTTAAATGAGTGCAAACCAGTGGTGACCAACTAAAGGCTACTGATAGTACAACAAGCCCATGCCCATCGCAGCTCTGCTGCAACCCTCTGCAACAAGCTGACTACAATCAGGGCCGGCTCAACACTGCTACAGACACTAAGACAAAAAAAAAAAAAATTTTACTCTCTAAAATTTATATAGAGATAATGTTTAAAATATTTTTAAAATTTAATCAATAATATTTTGTATATTTTGTAATGAAAATAAAACTATATACATATCAAATAATTTTGGGCCATTTTCAATTTTATTTATTGTATTTATAATTTTTTTTAAATATAAAAATATAGATTTATAAAAAATTGGACCCTTTATTTATCATTACACGGAGGGACACGGACTCGGACCCGGGGTGGTCGCACCGCTTGTCCCCCTTGTAAACCGGCCCTGACTACAATTGTCTTTGTGACGTCAAGAACTCTCTCCATGGTTCGATTCTTTCGGTATTGATACCAACTCGCTGTTGGACTCTAGCAAATTTGGCCTGGCAAGCTCCCCATTCCCCAACTTCTTAAGCCCCTTCAACCTTTTTTCCTTCTCTGAAATCGTGTGTTAGCGTTTCTTTAGTTAATGATCAACAATAATGATTTTTTGGCGTGTTGATATCAACGTAAAGTAGTCAAAAAGCAAAGATAACCAAATTGAAAACTTCACAAGGCCCAAAGCCACATTCAAAGATTTGTGTGGACAGGGGAAGGACCACATCATGACAATTTCCAACATGGAAATAGATAACCCGGTTGTTCAAAAAAAAAAAGGAAATAGATAAACCCAAAAAGGAACAAACCAGAGGCTCACGGTTTGCACACAGTTTTCAACACACTGATCACCAGACGAAGATTAATTACTTAATAATCACAATCAAGAATTCTTCCCTTATTCGTATATAGCTTCTATCTAATCTACATATCCAACCATTCATTTTAAATTCACACAGACGATTCCATCCCAAGCATACACATCAATACGAATCAAACGATGAAGGAAAATTGGTTAAGCCACTAATAAGCATAATCAACAAAACATTAACATCCGATATTTTTGTTATTTCTTTCACCAAGTTTATGTCAAAAGGGGTGAGAAATTAAACACAGCAAAAGTCATTAGCCTAATCAATCCGGTTTACTCATACCGGAGATACCACAAAAGACAAACTAATAAAAGCAGCATAGGATAATAATATTAAAAAGTTTTTTTCAGAAACCGACGAAATGATCAGATCCGACGGTTGACAGTTAGACCTCTTTGTTTCCTTCCTCCTCACTCTTCTTCGCCGGAGTAACAAAGATCCACGTGAACCCGAACGGATCCGTCACTTTCCCCTTGACTCCACCCTCCTCCTCCTCCTCCACCTTGACAGCTCCTGCCGCAACGGCCTTCGCAACCGCAGCTTCCACGTCATCAGTCTCGAGGATCGCAGGCATAGTCCCCGTCTTCGCACTGTTCAGCGTTACAAAAATAAACACAATCTATTATTATGCTCAGATCTGAAACGCTAAACGAGCAAAGCATGTAGATCCAGAGGGAGGAGAGAGCTTACTCAGAGACGTCAGAAACAACGACGGTGGTTCCGGCGAGCTCGAGCTCGGAAGAGACGAGGTGAGGGAGCTCTTGGTCAGCCTTACGCTTGGGGTAGAGAGAGCGTCCAGTCTCCACGGCACCAAACACCGCCTTGTAGAAAGCAACAGCGTCACCGACCTTGTGTGCTTCCACAATCAGCTGAGGCTTGTACGCCGTGAAGGTAACGGCCTTCTCCACCGCCGTAGTAGCACCGTTAGCAGCAGCAACGTCTTCCTGAGCCATTGTTTTAGAGAGAGAGAGATTCGTTGGATAGTGAAGAGAGAGAAGAATGCAAATGGCGTGTGAAGGAACAATCTAGAGTCTGTTTGTTAGTGTAGATATTTATTTTGTAAGCGGAGAAACGGAATCGTTTCGTTCACCTGACGAGGATTCTCTATAACAATTGCTCTCACGTCCGTAAAGCTTTTACCCTTACTTTGTCACTTATTTACGACCGCATGCCCCTAGAGGGCTATTGTTTCTCTTCCACGTGTCTACTCAATTAAACCGCCTTGGATTTTTCATTTAAAAATCAATAAACGAATACTATTTTTAATAAATGTTTATTTGGGCTGGAATCAGATACTTTACTTCAAGGCTAACTATCAATGATTCTTTTATTCTTTAACTAACTAATTAAAGTTTTCACGTTTGATGGATGTGCATAGTTAATGCATCTTGGTGATGATGTAACAAAAATGGAGATGTGCACAACATTTGTCATATCAACCAACCAAGTTACAATTATTATATAGTGAACAACATCTATGAACGGACACAACATCTACTTTCCTTGCTGGTAACAATGAAGATACTACTACTAGCTAATACGCAATTTCTTCAAGAACTTGGAGCGTCTTCTCGTGTACCTGATGAAAAACAGATATAGAAGCTTTAATGAACGCAACAAAAAGAAGAGACATTGTATGCAACATATTTGGTTGTTTTTTTTTTGAAGGAACTCACCCATTCTAGATGTTGTGCAGTGATACCGGATGCACTACCCGAGTATATGCTGCCCATTACCTATCAAGATTGAATTGAAAACATCACACAAAATGGTCAATGTTTATATTCCTATCATCTTTTTGGCAAAGCAGACCAACCGACGTTGAAACATACCTTTGTGACAGTCTCTAGAAACATTCCTGGCCTTACTGGTAACGGTTTTTTGCCTGTAAAGCTTCCCTGGATTGGGTTCAAGTAGGCCAAGTTAGAAATGAAGACTTAATCATTGGTTCAGTATCAACTCAAAGATCTTCTCTATTAACAGAAAATGTGTTAGGTGACCATACTTACCCTTCCCTTTAATCCACTTTGTCTTCTTCCTTGGGTAGAATCATCCTCTTCATTGCTAAGATCATCTGCACCTTCATCTTTCCCTTGCATTACATTCTTGATCATCTGCTGCACTGTCTTTCCTGGTTTGAGAGCTACCAATTTGGTTAAGAAATTCACCTGTACAATGATAATGCAACAAGTCAATTATTGCTCAAAACACCACATAATAGACATAATAGTTAGAGTTTCACAAACCTCTGATTCAGGCAGAGTGTTGAAACCACGGTCATTTCTCTCATCAAGTATACCACCTCCCATCATGTTCCTCGCTTCCTCTCTGATCAAAACAAGCCTCGCTAGTAGTTTCCTATCAGGAACAACTGGCCTCGTCTCCATAGTCTGCAAAAAAATTCCTCACACTTGTTCACTTTGTCCAGACACGTGATCTCGAAATACAAATGTTTATATATACCTCTAGCAAGTCATCAGCTTGATTAGCTATGTCATTCAGGTTAGCTCCGGGTAAATGAAGTTTAGTACCGTCCTTGCCTTCAAAAGCCCCACCACCTGCAGCCACCCTACGCAGCAGCTCTTGCCTACTCTCCTTTTTAGGTGTTCTACATAGTAAACCAATCACTTGGACCTAAAAATAAACAGCAAAACACTCAATGAATGACGCTAAGTGGAAAGAGTCTTGAAAGCAAAAGAAGAAACTATTTACTCACATGAGGAGGACATTTTTTAGTGAGATGAGATAAGACTGTCTCCTTGACAACCTCTAGCAAAGACTTCCTCTGAACTCAAAAAAACAAAATGTTAATTGCTTTAAGGACAATCTATTCAGAGACAAACACACAGAAAGGGTTTTACCTTGTCGTCTTGGTCTTTGTCTGCAAGTTGAATCATGTAATCAAGAGCCATCATAAACCCTGACTCCATCTCATCAACTCTTTTCCCTATAACTCCTTGTGCAGCCAATTCAACAGCAACATTCTCAGATGCTTCATTCATCTTCATGTCTTGCAGCTACACACACACAAGTGGCGCTTCACATGTCAAAAACCATTACAGAACCAATAACTAACGAGTAACAATTCTATTACAAAACCTAAACGCAGCTAAGTTGTTCGACGAAATGCCAAGCTAAGGAAAACGACAAAAACGCAAAGCTCTACAACATTAAAGGCACTTCACATGTCAAAGTCAAACCATTGCAGAACCAGTAACTAACGAGTAACAAATTCTATTACAAAACCTAAACGCAGGTTTTGATCAAAAAAAAAAAAAAAAAAAACCTAAACGCAGGTAAGTTGTTTGACGAAATGCCAAGCTTAGGAAAACGACAAAAACGCAAAGCTCTACAGCACTTCACATGTCAAACCATTGCAGAACCAGTAACTAACGAGTGACAAATTCTATTACAAAACCTAAACGCAGCTAAGTTGTTCGACGAAATGCCAAGCTTAAGAAAACAACACAAAATACGAAACATGAACTTACGAGGGTTATCATCTCTTCGAGAACAGAAGTTACTTGTTCGCCTCCTTTAAGGAGAGCCTCGTACTCAGACGCATCTGGCTTGTCTTCGACGTTGGTTTTACTCTGATGGGTTCCGTATCTTTCGAAGAGCTCCTCGTCGGTGTATCCGCCTCCGACCTCGTACGGGGCGCAGAATTGAACTAGCCGGTTCGGTTTCTGGGTTTGCTTCGGTCGGAACGAGCAAAAGGAGAAAGGAGATGAGGAGGTAATCGATGGAGTCAGAGACTCTCTTCTAAAAGGTGATGGGGAGGAGTGAAAACGAAGGTGAAGAGATTGTAACATAGTTTGAGGTTCTGGGTTTAAGCAAAGGGGATATGACGAAGAAGAGGACGAGGAGGATAAAGGATAAATGTGAATTATATAAAAATAAGAATAAAAATATATAAAACGCCGTCTGTGGGGATCGAACCCACGGCCACGGGATTAAAAGTCACGCGCTCTACCACTGAGCTAAGACGGCTTACGTGAGTCTGTATTATGAGAACTATTAGAGTTGTGACCAAATAACTTTTCAAATAATAAAAGATTGGTTACTAATATACGTTTGATACACAAAATCAGGTTTCAATTATGAAATTCTTCAGAGGTGATCAGCAACCATGTGAACGAAGCATGGATGGGGTCCAAATGACATAATTGTGTTTTATCATTCTTTTTAGAGGTCGAGTGATCATATTAATGATGCCATGTAAATCTTCGCCTAATCGATGTTAGTTTTATTGATCAGCTCACAATATGAAAAGCCATGTATTCATTTTATAACTTGTAATCTATCTAACCCTGGTTCAAGGTAAGATATAATCGCTCATCAACCTGATTTATTTTATTTTCTTGAAGTGAGAAAGCAACAAAGCATGGCAAGGATTGCTTGATATTGGCTCAATTATTACAAAATATCTCTTTATCTCCCATTCACTATGTCTGGCACATGCTTTATTTCCTAATCTTCTTTTAGGTGTAGCTTTATAGTACACCATTGCAATCAAACAGTTTCTCCATGCCTATTTATAACATACACGTTATCTTATAACTATGGTTTTATATACAATTATTAGTAGTTGGGGTAGCATCAGACCACCTATGTCTCGCTAGATAAGTATGATCTGTTCACTTTAACTACCTAAAAGAAATACCATAACTAATGCATTTCTGGTATCCTCCAATTTGCTCAGCCACTTATATATATGTAGATTTTCTCATGAGTCGAATGCTTTTTTTTTTTTTTGCATTCTTCCATATGTAAAACATATTTTAAAAGAAAAGTTGGATGGAGTTTTTGCAACATTTCTCATATAAAAGATGTGATTAATTGTCATAAATAACTAGAAAGTTTGAGTAGAAAAAAAAAATATTTACCTTGATTCAGCTAATAATTAAAATTTGTTTGGGAATAAATATGGTGTGGTTTAAATAGCAACAAAATATATAGATACATATGTGTATATATTTTAATTACTATTACTATTAACCATGGTGCATCAAAACTTTTGTTATATTTTGTTGATTACAGTTATTGAAGAGTAAACTTATTTGTTTCGGTATGTGAAAAGAAAAAAGTGTTATTTGGTTCAACTTTATTTTTTATTATTTTATTTTATTTATATTTTTTCTTCTTTTCTCTATTTTCAATTGCTTTCCATTATTCTAACAATTACCAATCACAGCTAAAATGATTTTTTTTTTTTTGAATTCTTAATAATGCCACAAAAAAAATTAAAGTCAAATAAGTTTGAATTTAATGAACTGGTTTGAATCCACCCACCTTTGGGGGTGAATAACAACTTACTCGAAACGACCGTTACATTTGGCTCCAACTAGTAATTAGGCATCACTCTCGCAATCCCGTTTCTACCCTCACGAGAGTCACGAGGAATAGCCGGTTGGAAGGTCTACAATCGCCAATTCACTAAAATCTCAGACGACAAAATGGGCCCCACACACGCAAGTGAGATGGGCCCCTCACAGGTCACAGTTTCTCGCCCTCACAAATAAAAAGGCGATAGTGAAATTTTTTAAAAAAACGCAAAAAGCTCAAAAGGGCAGTTTCGTCATAATTTTGAATTTCTTTTTTTTTCTCTCCCCTTCCCACTGCCAGCTCTGCTTTAGCTTCTCTACTTCTTCTTCTACGTTTCATTAGTCACAGAGACGGAGGATAGAAGAAAAATCAAGTTTAGCTCGATAAAGTATATAAAAATGTCAGGCTTCGTCGGGATCCTTGTATCGGATCCATGGCTACACAACCAATTCACGCAAGTGGAGCTCCGGAGTTTGAAATCTCACGTGCGTATCTCCGGTTCCGATCCACTGGATCATCATCATCATTAAAACTCCATGCGAGTCTTTTGATTTTCTCATTGATTTTGTCGATCTGATTCTAATCAATTCTGTAACAGTTCACGAGCATGAGGAGGGAGAGCGGGAAGCTTACGGTGTCAGACCTCGCGCCAAGGATGGGGAGATCAAAGGTGGTTGGAGATCAGAACCTCACCACTGAAGAAAGAGCGGCTCTGATCCAAAGCTTCCATCCGAACCTCAGCGATGAAGTCGATTTCGAGTTTTACTTGAGGGTCAGTATCACAGATCTTTTGTGTTTGGAAGATTTCTACTGGTGATAACTAGGAGAGTATTAGCGAACGCCTAAGCGTTGCTTAAACCGATTTTTTATTAGAAAAATCATTATAAAAAATTGCTGCATAGACTTGCAGATTTATCTTAAATTTATACTGATGTCAATGTTCTCAAAATCGCTAGTTGATAACTAGGAAAGTATTAGCGGACGGCTAGGTGTTGCTTATATTAATCTTTATTAGAAAAATCATTTAAAAAAATTATTTTGCCTATTTGCTGCATAAACTTGCAGTTCAATCTTAAATTTATACTGATGTCAATATTCTCAAAATCGCTAGTCGATAACTAGGAGAGTATTAGCGGACGGCTAGGTGTTGCTTTGACCAATCTTTATTAGAAAAATCATTTTTAAAAATTGTTTCGCCTATTTGCTGCATAAACTTGCAGATTTATCTTAAATTTCTACTGATGTCAATATTCTCAAAATCGCTAATCGATAACTAGGAGAGTATTAGCGGACGGCTAGATGTTGCTTAGACTAATCTTTATTAGAAAATCATTTTTAAAAATTATTTCGCCTATTTGCTGTACAAACTTGCAGATCTATCTTAAATTTATATTGATGTCAATGTTCTTAAAATCGCTAGTCGATAACTAGGAGAATATTAGCGGACGGCTAGGTGTAGCTTAGACCAATTTTTATTAAAAAGATCATTTTTAAAATCGCTAGTCGATAACTAGGAGAGTATCAGCGAATGCCTAGGCGTTGCTTAGACCGATCTTTATTAAAAAAAAATAGTTTCGTTTATAACCGATTTGCCGCCTAAACTTGCAGATTTATCTTAAACTTCAAGCGCATGTGAACGCCATAATCGGAAGCGGCGCGAAGAACTCGTCTGCGTTTCTCAAGGCAGCTACAACCACTTTGTTGCATACCATCAGCGACTCTGAGAAGTCCTCTTACGTCGCTCACATCAATAACTACCTCTCCGGAGATGAGTTCCTAAACAAGTACCTCCCTATCAACCCTTCCTCCAACGATCTATTCGAAGTGGTGAAAGATGGTGTTTTACTTTGGTAAGGCTTCCCTCCTTACTTACTCAGAACATACGTTTCACGGATGTTTTCTTGATTCTCTTGATTGTAAATGTTTTATCCAGTAAACTTATTAATGTGGCGGTTCCTGGGACGATTGATGAAAGAGCTATCAACACTAAGAGTATGCTTAACCCATGGGAGAGAAACGAAAACCATACGCTTTGTCTTAACTCTGCCAAGGCCATTGGGTGTACTGTGGTTAATATAGGAACTCAAGATATCATTGAAGGAAGGGTATGTGTCTCAGTACCTATCAGAATCCTTCACATTTTTCTGTAATGGTTATGACTTAAACGCTTTTGTTTATCTCTGTTTCAGCGTCATCTTGTGCTAGGTGTGATTTCTCAAATCATCAAGGTGAGGCTCTAGTGCTGTGCTACTACTATTTATTTACTTTTTGATAGGACCATGTGTGATTAATCTTTGTTGTGACTGTCCTGTCTAGATACAATTGCTAGCTGATCTAAACTTGAAGAAAACTCCACAGCTGGTGGAGTTGGTTGATGATAGCAAGGTAACTACTAAGTACTACTCATTGTCCTGTTGTCTAAACAAACATTTTCTTTATAAACAATGACTTTGTTCCAATTTTTTGGTATCAACAGGATGTGGAAGAGTTGATGAGTTTACCACCTGATAAGATCTTACTGAGATGGATGAACTTTCAGTTAAGAAAAACTGAATATAAGAAAACTGTCACAAACTTCTCCTCTGATGTAAAGGTAACTAATAATATCAAGTTATATAAGTTCTCCAGTTGGTTGGTTTATATGATTTCTTTTCTAGTAAGTGCTCTATAGAATCTTTTATAGTAAGATGCACATGGCTTATAGATATGGTTTTTCTGCAGGATGCTGAAGCTTACACTAATCTATTAAACGTCCTAGCACCAGAGCACAAGAGTCCTTCAAAGTTAGCAGCCAAAAATCCATTTGAGAGAGCAAAAAATGTTCTCGAACATGCAGACAGAATGGGATGCAGGAGATACTTGACTGCTAAGGATATTGTTGAAGGTTCCCCGAATCTTAATCTTGCTTTTGTAGCACATATCTTCCAGCACAGGTGAAAGAAGCACTTAGTTAAAGTCATAGAGGACCTTTTAGAATATCCACTCTTCTGTGAAGTTTAACAAATGAGAAACATGCAGGAACGGGCTTTCAACCAAAACAAAACAGATATCTTTTCTGGCCGATGACACTCAAATATCAAGAGAAGAAAAAGCCTTCCGGTTTTGGATAAACAGCTTTGATAGTTCTATGTACATAAACAACGTCTTTGAAGATCTAAGAGATGGGTTAGTATGAAAAACGTTAAAATAGAGCGTGGAATGTGTTTTTTAACACTAAGTTCTGGTTTGTGGCAACAGGTGGATACTGTTGCAGACACTCGAAAAGGTGTCACCAGGAATTGTTAACTGGAAAATAGCAAGCAAGCCTCCGATCAAATTGCCATTCAAGAAAGTAGAAAACTGTAATCAGGTTGTGAAACTAGGGAAGCAGCTCAAGTTCTCTTTGGTTAACATCGCTGGTAACGACATTGTTCAAGGAAACAAGAAGCTCATACTAGGTACATTTCCTCAATCCTATGATTGTGTTTTATGAATGGTGAACATTAATTTAAAAAAAAAAAAAAACTCTTGCAGCATACTTATGGCAGTTGATGAGATACAACATCCTGCAACTCCTTAAGAACTTGAGATCCCATTCCAACGGCAAAGAGATAACAGACGTTGATATATTGGAGTGGGCTAATGCTAAAGTGAGAAAGAACGGAAGTCAAACCCGTATGTTCAGTTTCAGGGTAAGTAATAAGGCAACCGTTGTGAGATATTTTACACAGAACCGACCTGTGTTAGTGACAAATGATGACTGAATATGACAGGACAAGAGCTTGTCCGATGGGATATTCTTCCTGGAGCTGTTAAGTTCAGTGCAGCCAAGAGTTGTAAACTGGAGTCTTGTTACAAACGGAGTAACTGGTAATTATCTGTTAATGTTCATATGTGTTTGGAGTATACTTAGTTTTAATATGGACACTTGCTATATACAGATGAAGAGAAGAAGATGAATGCCACTTACGTGATTAGTATAGCCAGGAAGATGGGTTGCTCCATATTTTTACTCCCAGAAGACATAACTGAGGTACTTTGATGCGCCTCTCTCTTTTATTCCATTAATAATATAATCACTCAAACAATATCAAGAGATCTTATCTATATAATGTATAACAGGTGAATCAGAAGATGATTCTGACGTTGACGGCGAGTATAATGCACTGGACTCTCAAAGAACCTCTTCATCTTATTAAGCCTACCGGATCACCCGATAGCCACAATGGAAGTAGTCTACTCGACGATTCTACCTCGGATTCTTCACTAGAATAATAATAACTTGTGTTTTGTTCCATGGTGAAATTATATATTCCAAAAAAATTCTATATATGATGATTGTTTCTATGGGTGAAGAAAAACAATATTGGAATTATATAAGTATTTGATACCTCGTTGAATGTATATTTTTCTATATGTTCATTCACACAAAACAGTGCTCACATTCACATTCAACAATTGAAGTACACTAGGGAAGCAAATGCATTGCACACTGTAAATAATCTTATTGGGATAAAGGAATATATATCATACAATAGATTATGTATTATGTTACAAAGGAGAAAGAGAGATGCATGACAAAGTACAAAACATAAAAAAAAAAAAAATTCAAAAAAAACATTTCAGGCCACATGTGATGAATCTGGACCATCTCAAACAAAACTCTCCAACACCTTCCAACTTACAGACATGGCAAGTTCCACAAATCTATTACAATGCCGACAAGAGATTCAAACTCGGTAAAACCAAAGTCCATACCTTCTCAACAACAGCGACACAATCTCTCGGAGTCTCGAACAGAGACATGGGATATCGCTTGCGAACAACTCCGACATCGAAGTATATAACGCCTGAGCTTGGTATGTCCACACGGATCCCTTTGACCGGAAACCACAGGAAGAGATCCTGCGCCGACACACCCGTCAAACCTCCGATGCTTCCGTAGCCTATCGTTCCCGTGATGTTGGCTTCGTAATGTATCTCGCTCTCGTACTTGGCCTTGCAGGATTGGTTTAAGAAAACAGAGAACTGTCCTGTCTCCACGTCGACGTTGAACTCCTTTACGCCCTTTGGTAATAGCCCCATCGGTAAGGCGTGTGCTCGAAGGACGTCGTATATCGAATCGTTCTCTGCGAAAACAGGGATCGAGATCGTGACGGTGGTGATGAGAAGAAGAAGAAGAAGCTGGAGAACACTGTGCATCGCTTTAAACGGTGGAGAGAAGAAGAAGACACTGATGACAAGCTTGAAACGGAGTAGATCAGAATTATTTTGAAGGCGGAGGTGTGATCGCCTGCTTCTGTGTTCTCCTTGAAAACGAATCGTCCAATGAGATTGCACCACGTGTATTAGGAGACTGTACATTTATGAGATCTGTCTGGTCTGAAGGATGATTGGGCCTGGACGCTTGAAATTTAATGGACCGTGTCACATGGGAAGTGTGAGTTATAGGAATACAATACGCTCGTAAACTGCGCGTGGGAAACAAGCGCGACGTCCCTAATGCTTTGTTTTTAGACTACCTACTCCTGAAGGCGCGTGATTGCAACTGCTCCGAGAGAGGGGAGAAAGCTTATTCTGACAAATGGATGGATCCAAACAACGATACTCTCTAATCTTTCACCTGCGTGCGTCTCTGGAAAAGATTGTCTTGTCTCGAAGTAGTTATATAAAACCTGTACTTGGCAGCTGGCCATGAATGAAGGAGGTGTACTTTTTCAATGGCAGGACTCATTCTAATGTTCTAAAACCTTTCTCAAGAACTCGATAGTGATTACTGGTTTCTTGAAATCGTTTAGACTCTAGGACGAGCGGAAATGGTATAGGACATGGTGTTAGGGAGACCATGGGGTTAAAGAAAGTTGTTGCTGAGGAGTAGAAGCAGTTAAGTTTAGTTACCAAGGGATTGAGATTGAATCCTCTTGAGCATCGTTGTTGCTCTGCATGGATTCTCAAAGGAAATGATCTAAATGTCTTGCAGATTCGTCTCAATAAGGCTTTGTCTATGATCTTATAATCATGATATATATAAAAAAATCATGATGTAAAGTTGCTTCTATAACTTTAAAAGAGTTCACTAGAGCCAGAGCTGCGACTACCATTTTAGATGTCCTAAACAAATAATAATATTGCCGATTTTTATCCACAATTTCAAATGTAATTTTAAAAACAAATATACAATTCATTTCTACACAATAATTACTAATGATTCATTTATTCGATTTATATAAAATAACACAGTATAATTCTCAAATCAATTAAAATTTGCTTAAATTTAATTGCCAAAAAGTAGACAAAAGTATTTAAGAAAATAAAATATAACAAGTCTAAGTTTCCACAAATAAATAAAAAACACAAATAAACATTTCTTCTATCGAAATAAAATAAATAAATAAACATTTCTCTTCTCAAAGACAAGTTCAATAGCATAAATATTTTTGAAGTTGCATATAAAAGTATATATAAAATATGAAAATCAGTTCTGGAAATTGCTTAACTTGAATGTTGAATCCATGCAAATCAGTTATGAGATACTCATGATCATTATTGCTCATCATCATGTTAACTATCTCTATAATATTATTTGACAAGTCAATTTCTTATGTGTCGCACTCACGTTAACTCTCACGATGGTTGATTACATTGATACTCTTAATGAATTAAAAATATTACATTTTAATACTATTATTGAATTTTATATTTAGTTTTCTTTTTAAAAAATTTCAGATAACATATATAATAAAAAGAAATCATGTATAAAGTTTAAAAACGAAAATATATGTATATATAATATGGTTTCATTAAAAGGAAAGTTCACAAAATAGAAATATTCCATTTAAAAATATTTTTAAATAACATAAAATCTACTTTTGAAGTAATAAAATATTTCTTTATATCTATATTTTTTTAGATGAAAATATATATATTTGCATATAATGTGATTTCATATACCAACAGTCACACAAATAACCTTGATATTAAAAAAAGAAATATTATTTATTTTAAAACATCATTTTAAGCAATACAAAAATATATATTTTCAAAGTAATAGAAATAATTTTTTGTGTATCTATTTATTTTCGTAGATGATTACATAAAATAATTAAGTAACATAAACTGATATATATTTAATTGACTAAAATAGTTTATAATTAGTATTATTGAAATGTTTTGTTTATTTTTCTTCATTTGTAAAATTTATATATATGCATGAAACTATAGAATATTATCTTTATATTAATTTACGTAATTTTGAATTAGACACTTTAGTTTATTTTATATTTCATTATAAACACAATATATATCTTATGTTATACATAATCTTCCTCAAATATATCTACATATCTAAGACAACAACCAACGTAAATAAGAAAATTAATCATAATTTTGATATATTTTTAAAAAATATTATTTTTGAATTCAGAGAAATAGATGCAATCTAATATACCTAAATGATAACTAAATCGACTGTAAAAAACAATAAAACCGACTAGACATAACATATATAAAATTATATGTTTAATTAAAATAATATAATATTATTAATATAAATTATGCGTACAAATTATAAATTAATGAAAATTAAGAATAAATAACAATCAATGATTATAGTATATTTATTTTATAAATATTTATACATGCACGGAAAAATTACCTAGTCATTTATAAAATATACCTAAATCAATTGGTTTACGTACGTAATATGATCCATAAGCGAATGTTTGATTATTATTTTTATTAGTGTGCAGGGCTCTGACTAGAGCTTGAGGGTTATTCCCATTGATCATTAATTAATCAATTAATATCGTTGTGTACATGTCCACAAGTTTCACAGAAGCAAACTAAAATTTCAATGTTATTTTTCTTATAAACTACAGTTGATATATTCACAATTCAAACAAAGAACACAAATTACTTAATCCTCCACATTGAATGATTCTGCATCTAGTTTTGTTGAAAGTAAAATCAAACATACAAGGTGAGGTAACCACAAGGCGGCCGTACACAATGACGTTTACATATCTGAAGGAAATCAAAGTAATGTAATTATGCATGACCATTATTCCAGTTAGAGGAGATACTATAATATATCCCACTCTCTGCGGTTGTGTATATTATCTACAAGGTAGTGGAGGTAGAAAAATGTTTTTAAAATTACTCGTCAAGAGATGACCAATATATACAGTGTAATGTATATATATATTTCCCTAAACCGTTTTTTAGAAAACACTATGACGAAAATACCGCTACGTTTTAAAACAAAGTACAAACATATTGAAATAATGCTTTTCAACCAGACTTTTCTCAAGCATTGTACATGCATTAACCTCTAAAATTTCTTAAACCACTTACACGCCTTTTGGCAAATATATGCATGCCACATGTATGTTATTGGATTTTGACGCGAAAAAAAGTGCGCATATGGTTTTCATATCCTGCTAAACTTTCAAACAAGTCTTCATTATACAGCCTAACTTTCAAAGGAGACAACATTTAAACCACATACACGCCTTTTGGCAACTGTATGTTATTGGAGGGATTTTGACAATATATGCGAAATATATGTTATTGGATTTTGACGAAAAAGTGTGCATATGGTTTTCATATCCAAACTTTCAAACAAGTCTTCATTATACAGCCTAACTTTCAAAGCAGTTTTCATTATAAAGCCAACCGATCATAGTTTGCTATGTTTAAGCAAGCCACTTTGTGTTTATTATATTTACCACTCTTAATTAGGAGTATGCAATTTGACAAGAGGCTACAGCCTACACAATATATATCCACATGCTACTAGATAACGTCTAGGTGAGCTAAACTTTGAGAAAACTACGACTTTTAAAGTATACATCCTTTAAACTTTAAAATTATTTGCTCGTTTATATTATCGAATATCACGTTCCGTATTTAAACTATTGATAATTATTTTTGGTTACTCTACCATGAATTTTTTATCAAGAAAAAGAAAACACAATTGTATAGTTTAGGTTTTTTCCATGTTGACCATATCATCAGTTATTATTTTTAATTTATCATTCAATTTCATATACATATAAGGTTGGTTAATTGGTTATAGTCTGGCATCCAGCATTAAAAGCTTTTTTATATATCTAGTTGTAGTTGTGCAACCGTACCGTTGAGTTGACATCTTCTTACATATTAGCGTGTGTGACATCTATAAATCCAAAATGTCAAACCCTAGTTCCCTATATATACTTGTTCTCTTCTTCCTAAAGCATATCCAAATCTCTAATCCTTGCACTTTCCAGCAATTGAAAAAAAAACCCTCAAAAAATGGATAAGTGTCTACTTCTCTGTGTCCTTTTGTTTTCCTCTTATAGTCACGTCTCGGCTCACTATTATCCATCCAAAAATACCCTAGTGTCAAGCGTGACCAAGAACGCCATCTTACCTATCTTCACTTTCACACTCAACACAAACGAAGAATATTTCATCCATATCGCCGGTCCCTTCCTCGTTCGCAGCTGCAATGATGGTCTCCCTCGTCCCATCATCCCATGCGGCTCCGCTACGTGTGCTCTCACTCGTAGACTCAGCCCCCACCAGTGTCCTCCTACTCAAAACGCAATCATAAACGGAAGGTGTGCATGCCAAGCAACCGCCTTTGAGCCGTTCCAACGTCTGTGTAACTCAAACCAATACACCTATGGAGATTTTTCCATGTCTTCCCTAAACCCTAGATCTCCCTCGTTCACGTTCAACAACGTGAAGTACCTTTGCATCCCCAAGCCGTTTCTCATAGACTTCCCTCCTGGTGTTTTGGGCCTTGCGGGGCTTGCACCCACGGCTCTCGCCACATGGAACCAGCTGACCCCACCTAGACTCGGGCTCGAGAAGAAGTTCGCGTTGTGTCTGCCTTCTGATACGAACAAAGGTGCTATTTTCTTTGGCGGAGGTCCGTACAAGCTCGGAAACACTGATGCAAGATCCATGCTCACGTACACCCAATTGATCAAGAACCCTAGAAGACTCAACAATTATTTCTTGAGGCTCAAGGGTATTTTCGTCAACGGAGAAAAGATCTTGCTTGCCCAAAACGCTTTTGGTTTTGACGGCAAGGGTGACGGAGGCGTGACTCTAAGCACCGTAACCCCTTTCACTACGTTACGTAGCGATATATACAAAGTCTTTACTGAAGCATTCTCAAAAGCCACGTCGGATATTCCACGTGTCAATAGCACAACACCCTTGGAGTTTTGTTTTAAGTCAACGGAACATTTCCAAGTGCCTCAGATCGATATGAAGTTTGCTGATGGGAAGATCTGGAAAGTAATTGCCGCAAATTCGATGAAGAAAATTAGTGATGACGTGGCTTGCTTGGCTTTCCTCAATGGAGGAGATGCGGCGGCGCAGGCAGTTGTAATCGGAATGCATCAGATGGAGAACACTTTGTTGGAGTTTGACGTTGGGAGATCTGCTTTTGGATTTAGCTGTTCTTTGGGTTTGGTCAATGCTTCGTGCGGTGACTTTCAAACAAAGCCATGAGAAAGTCAAATGAACTTGATGGTTGACATTCTCTTGTGGTTGTGTTTGTTATTGATTAATGTTTTTAGAATACTCGCTTCATTTGTTTTGTAATTTTCTTGTCAAGTGTGTGTTTAAAAATATTCGTCAATAAAGAAATTGTAAAATTGTCAAATACAACAGCATGTTGGGCAAGTGAGACACCATAACTGCACCATGTGCTGGTATACTTTAAGGGTCATTTGAATTAAGATTAAAGTTATACTAATCGCACTTGAAACAATTTTTTGTAAAGTCTTAGTTTAAACATTAAAAAAATATACGCAGCTTAAAAAGAGTTGGTAGTAGTGGATAAAGAATCTGAAATTTCTGATCTGACTTGAACTTAATTAGTAAAATAATCTATCCAAAGTTTTAAATATACATTTGTATAATTAGCAAAACAATATATCCATATACAATAACTACAACATGCTCGTATATTTGAAGTGTGGTTTGAGTTATATACACTATAGAATATAGATCAAACTAATGGTACTTGAAACACACAATTATTGGGTTGTCTCAATTTTTTTTCTAAACACTTTATTGATCTCAAATCAATGTAACATATTACATGGAACATAAATTACATTTTAAAAGTGTTGGTATAAGGTTATAAAATTTAGAATCTACGTAAGGCTGCTTACGTTGCTGACAAAAAAAAAGTTATAAAATTTCTGGAATCTGGTATAATTTGAGACTTAATTTGAAAATAAGATATTCAAAAAATTTAGATACAAATCTGGATAGCTAAATGACATCAATTTTTACAAAAAAAAAAACAAAAAGTATGCGATTAGTTGTAAAAAATATTTGATATGGAACTATATATAAGCATCTTTGTATATTTAATTAGTTGCTTTTGTAATCACACACACACACACACAGATATATATAAGATGTTTAGTTGTTTTGTAATTACAAAATTTAATCTACATATGACTAATAAGATTTAAATAACCTAGATACCGCCATTATTAGGTAAATGTTAATTATAACTATAGTATGCATGTTGTTCACAAAAAAAAATGATTATTGATCCAAATAGTAAGTAAACTTAAAACTAAAAATATTAAGTTAGTGCTACTAAAACCAAAATCTTAAGAAAATAGAAATCATTATCATGTGGGTATATCTTTTTAGTTTTGTCCTTTATCTAATCTATTAATTTAACGTCATACTAGATTTTGATCCGCGTTTAAAAGCGCGGATTATTTTCCAGTTGATAAAAATATATGATATAAATTAGTATTTTAGTCTTATTATACATTATTATGTTACAAAATTTTATTATATCAAAAAAAATATTATTTTATTTAGTTTGTTAATGTAATTATATTTTTAATCTTTTGATTATTTTTTTCAAAAACATTATATGGATTGATCAGACTCAGTGCGTTTATTATTTTAAAATAAATTATTTTCAATTAGATGAGAACAATACTTTTATATCAAGTTTGGACCCGTCGTCGAACCAGTAAACACGATGACTTGTACATAAGTTGGTTTAGATTTAATGAAAACTCGTTAATTTAAAGCATGCAAACTTCGGAAAAACATGCAATCAAGTGTGACCCGGCATTTGGTTGACATGGTAGAAAAAAATAATCTTCAACAATATTTTAAGAGATGAATGAAACTTCTAATATATTAACGTAATGAAAAATAATTTAGCGTAAATATATATAATTTTGTTTTAACAAATGATTTGCTAAAGTGTTTTTTTATTAAATTTGATTTTGTAAATATTTAGAATTATATAATGTTAGATGACATGATATAATATGTTTTATTATATATGCTTTCATTTTAATAATTGATATCTAAATATTATATATCCATCTTTGAGCATAATATATGATGTATATAACGTTATTGAATAACAACAATAACATTAGATGATAATAAGAAAAATAATTAGAGAAGTGTATCATACAAAATGAGAAATAATAATAGGATTTATTTAAATTATTTATAGTTATTGTAGTTAATGGTAGGATAAAAAATAAAGAGTTTTATATAGATGTTATAAATTCTTTTATAATATATTTTTAAAAATATTTTGTTTTAATAATATAATTTTTCAATCGCATCTATAATATATTCTTATCAAAAATCATCATAACAATATATTCTAAATATATTGTTAAACTAAAGTACACAAAATAATCTCTAACAATATATTTAGAATAAATTGTTAAACTGTATGCAAAATAACTTCCTTTAAAATATAGTCAAAATTATTAGAAGTGTTAGTCAAAGAAAATCTATGATGTATAAGCCGTGTAGATAAATATTTCAGAAATGTCAATATATTCATTTGAAAAACCACATTTCAATCAAAGAAAAAATGATAGAGTGAAGCCTTTGGTCAAAAAATAAATAATAGTGTGAAATATTGAAAAGTTGGTGGTACCAAGGAACAATAGAGTTTTGGTATTTAAATTTACTAGTCATGTTTTGGTTATGGATTCATGAGACATGTTTTGGTAAGATGATATTTTAGTATAATGGAGTTATGTATAATTTTTTGGTGTATCATAGAAAGTTGAGTAATAAATAAGAGTATTGATTATTTTATAGTTAGAGAAATGTAAGGTAATTGATTATTGCATAGTTAGAGAAATATAAGGTGATACCAAAAAAATAATTAAGTCTAATGAAAAAGTCTAACAACTTTTCATAGGTAGATTTTTTAAAACTCCTTCCCTTTTAATAGTATAGATTTTTATCTACTATTAAGACCACTTCAAGAATTAATAAATAGAACATATTTGATTATTTACAATAATAAACCAACTATAATTTGAATTTTATTTTTTAATTATAACAAAATCTGCTGGGAAAGAATCTAACGAAATCTTACTAAAAATTTAAATATTTTATAAAATAACACATTAATATATTTCTTAATTAACAAAAAAAATTATATACTATATTTTTATAATTTTTATCATTATATTCTGTATTATATAAAAACATAAGTGATTTATAAATTAAATATGAAAAATTATATTAAATAGGTAAATTAAAAAAAATTAAATTGTTTCATTTAAATAAATTATCACTCATCATTAAAATGGATTAAAATTCATAAACTATATAACCTTTTTATACAAAAATAAATTTATTAACATAGATTAAACTTTTATATCTATAACTATATATTATCTTTTTATTTATTTTGAAACTCTCAAGAATTTATATTGTTTCAATATATTTATAAAAAAAATATAATAGTATATAATAACCTTTTGTTCATATACTATTTTAAAAATATGTTATTAAAAAACTATGAAATTTTAATAGTTCAATTACAATATTAATGGCAAATAAATTATAATTATAATTTTAAAAATATTATTTTTTAAAAAAGGGAAAAAATTAGAAAATATTACCAAAAATTCAAATATGTTTTTATAAAATAATGTATTATGGAGTAACAAAAGCAAATTCAAAATTAATGTAATATTCCAAACTCAAAAATAATTGTGTAATTTTCCAAGTTTTTTTGAAAAATATACAATTTTGAAAATAAATATTCAAACTCAAATTGATAATATTTCAAACTTTAGAAAAGATAAAATCATAGATAATAAATAATAACCTTTTGAATTGCACCACGAAAATAGAAACTATATATTTTATAAAGATTAAAGTAATCTAAATTTTTGAAATCTTAATAAAAAAAACATAATATCATAACATGAAAAATAATCTAAATCAATAAAATTTACTAAAATAATATAATTTTAATAAAATAGATGCTGTTATGTATAAAATTTACTAAAATAAAGAGCTATATTATTTTAAAAAGAGTATTTTTACTTATAAATCCGGTATAATACAAAACGATATATTTTAGAGTATATTTTTAAGAAGAATATGTAAATTTAAATTATCTTAAACACATATATTTTCTATAATATAAACAAATAAAAATTTAAAATTTATTATATGCAAATTGTATAAATTAAAGAAAAATATATTTTAAAAGAAGTTCTCTATTTGATTATTTTAGATTTTTTAATTTATTGTGCCTAATTCGAAAATATATTCGTAAGTAAAAAAATTATTGACAAACTAAACGTATTAAAGAAATCACTATTCGGGTCGGGTTTCTATTTTTTTATTAATTAATTATTTCTTTATTAACTCGAAAATATATTCGGGTTTTTTTCCCGTTGGTTTCTCTTGTTTTAGTTAATAAAGAAATAGAAAAGCATGAGAGAGAGAAATCAGAACAGACAGAAACGTCTCTTTATAAAGAATTTTTTCTTAACCATGAGGTACTCTGGTGAGAAATGAAACCACTAATGATGCTCTTAGTTCAATACTCTCCTCTGTCTCCCATTTGCTTATATAAGTATTTTCTGATTAACTTTTTCATGCTATCTAAAAGTCTATGGATTTTATAACTGTTTGTAATCTTTTTTGTCACAAATTGATTCTTATATGACTTAGATTTGTTTTTAATTAAGATTAAGATTTTGTTTATAATTTTTTTAATAAATTAAATATATTTTTAAGTTTGCCTTAGTCATATATATAAGAAATCAATTTGTGCCGTAAAGTTCTCACACGGCACTGATCTACTTATTAATAAACAAATTTCAGTATCTTCTAAAACCAACTAGAATCACTGTATACCATCAATGGACGTTGAACGTTTGGTCATGTTCCTTTACGGATCCCAAAATAGAGGATTTTTTTCTAAAAATATCGAATACACTTGAAAGAAGACCTATCAGTTTTAGTATATATATAGTAAAAATATATTTACATCTATTGCATATCTGCATAACTGTTATCTTTTATGTATCCTTTTCTGACATAAAATTATATTTATATGCATGCCGAAATGAAAAATGAAACATACATAATCGTAAATGATTAGCGATACATACTTCAAACCTCAAATTTTTGTTCTTTTTCTGTTTGCTAACCAGTTGTTATGGGCGCAAACTCAAACTAATGGTCTACCTGTGGAAACAATCTTTACATTTCCTGGTCCTTTGCCTAATACGCTTCCCGATGAGGGAGATTTTGGTAAAGGTATCATAGACTTGGGAGGTCTAGAGGTTGCTCAAGTCTCCATCTCCAACTC
Source organism: Brassica rapa (assembly GCF_000309985.2). Taxonomy (NCBI): domain Eukaryota; kingdom Viridiplantae; phylum Streptophyta; class Magnoliopsida; order Brassicales; family Brassicaceae; genus Brassica; species Brassica rapa. The sequence continues at coordinate 2,577,402 of NC_024803.2, read as the reverse complement.
AACAGCGCAAAGAGTATGGAGTACATATGAAGGAGGAGGAGACAACATGGGATTCAGCATCTTTGAACCTATAAATCTCCCTCCTAACTTCTTCAAACTCGGCTTCTATGCACAACCAAACAACCAGAAGCTTTTTGGTTCGATTCTTGTTGCAAGAAGCGTAAATTTATCTAATTTACTACCACCAGAAGACTACCTTGAAGTCGGTAACACTGCATCGCTAAATATCAAACAAGACGGGCCTGCTTATGTTTGGCAGCCGGTATGTCACAATGGATATCAAGCGGTTGGTATGTTTGTCACTACTTCTCCTGAAAAGCCACTTCCGTTAACCCAACAATACACAAGTTGTGTTCGATCCGAGTTTACGGAAGCGAGTGAAGCTGATGGATTGTTATGGGGGATAAACGGAGTAAGCGTTTTTAAATTGAGACCGGTCATCAGAGGAACACAAGCAACAGGTGTGTACACAGGAACATTCAGTTTTCAAGGACTAAGTAGTTCTACTCCTCTTCCTCCTTTATTCTCCTTAAGAAATACAAAACTTGACATGTACTCTTGCATGCCAAGCGAAGCTCAAACTAGGGTTTTGTTTCAAACCTATTCTCCTTTGATATATTTCCATCCAGACGAAGATTTTCTTCCTTCCGCCGTGGATTGGTTCTTCACCAATGGTGCATTGTTGTACCAGAAAGGAAACGAATCAAACCCTGTCCCAATACAACCAAACGGTACAAATCTTCCACAAGGCGGTTCTGATGATGACTTGTTCTGGTTAGACTACCCGGTCGATAAAACCCAAAAAGAAATGGTTAAAAGAGGAGACTTGAGTAGCACGAAAGTGTATCTACACATCAAACCAATGTTTGGTGGGACTTTCACCGACATTGTCGTATGGGTATTCTGTCCTTTCAACGGTAACGCCAACCTCAAGTTTCTATTCATCAAGAGACTCTCTTTAGGGGATATAGGCGAACATATTGGAGACTGGGAGCACGTTACTTTACGTATCAGTAACTTCAACGGCATGTTATGGCGCGTTTACTTCTCTCAGCATAGTGGAGGAGCGTTGATGGAGGCGTGTGATCTTGAGTACGTTGATGGTGGAAACAAACCAGTGATATACTCGTCGCTTCACGGTCACGCAATGTATTCAAAACCTGGACTTGTGTTGCTAGGCAATGATGGCAATAACGGAATAAGAAACGACATGGATAGAAGTGACAAGGTGTTGGACTGTGGTTCGGGGTATGAAGTGATTTCAGGACTTTCAGGCGTGGTTGAGCCACCGTGGATTAACTATCTTAGGAAATGGGGACCTCAAGTACAGTATAACATTGACAAGTCTCTTGAAGGCTTCGCTAAGATTTTGCCGTGGTTTATACGGAAGAGTTTCTATAAACTTATTAGCAAGATTCCTGTTGAGATACTTGGGGAAGAAGGTCCAACGGGTCCTAAAGAAAAGTTGAGTTGGACCGGTGATGAAAAATATTAATAGGCGGTGTTATTCAATTATCTATTTTAATAGAGTTTAAATCTGATATTCGAATGATGATTATAAATTCTATTTTAAAATCAAGTGTATTTCAATGAATGATTTAAATCTAGTTTTTAAAATATAATGTTATTCAAATTGTAAGGATTTAACTCCTTTTTTTTGTATTTTGGATTCATTACAAATAATTTTATATAGAATCTCATGAATACATGATTGAACTCAAAATCCTATGCATACTAAAGAAATTTTAGAATTTATCAACTTAAACTATTTTAAAATTTAATAGGTAAAAAAATATTAATAACTTATTTTAATTAATCACTAATTGAAAAATACCCTAACTTATTTAGTTTAGATTGTTGCATTAATCTATATACAGTATAGTTATATGCATTTTTCACAACCAAAAGAAATCTATCCAGCAGTAATGTTTAAAAAAAAAATTAAATAGCTAAACAATAATTTTAATAAGAAAAACATAAAGACAAAGTACAATATAAATGTATTATGCAACTCATTTGTTTTTTTTTTTTGACGTCGAACGGCCATTCTATTACTCAAGCTTGAGGTGGTCTGGGTAACCAGACCGGAATATAACAACCAATAAAAAGTAACTCTCTCCGAAATGTTCTAGCAGTCTTAGCTAAAAAGTCCGAAAACTGATTGCGCACTCGTGGAACATGTATGATTTTGAAGTCCGGAAAGCAAATCTGCAGCGTCTCTATCTTCTCCAATTCTGTCGCAAATCTTGGCCATTTTTGGGGTTCATTTATCATAGCAATCAGCTCCTTGCAATCTGTTCCAAAGCTCTGACATGGTGAGTGTTGAAGCATGTTCTCCATCGCCCAGCGCAGTGCTTCTATCTCAGAATGCAATGCTGATTCACATCGACTGAAGTTTCGTGTACCCAAAAGTTGTATGTTCTCCCCGCTATCCATCCAAGCTCATCCGCATCCACTGAATCTATCGGAAGCTGTCCATGATCCATCCAGGAGGCAAATATTACTCAAGCTTAAGACTTGGTTTTCCTCATTGTTGTTGTCTTGCACTACCGGTGGTATCAACTCATTTGCACTAAACCAGGCTTGGCATTCGCTTTCTGCATATCGGACTAGCTCCAAAGGATCTCTGTCTATTCCCCTGAAGAGCTTATCATTACGAGCCTTCCATATATACCATATTATCCAGGGATAAGGATCTATGTCTTGGTCTAAAGCTATGATATTCTTTTTCCTCCAGAATAGATAGTCCATGTTTGTGTAGACACTTGACGCTGGAAATATGCATGGGCTTGTAAGAGTTGTCGATAAGGACCATGCTTGCAGAGCAGGAGGGCATTCAAATATGGCATGAGTTACAGATTCCTCTGCCTCCCCACACCTCGGACAGTAATCATCACAGCGCATATTTCTTCTCACTAGATTTCTCGTTACTGCCATCTGACCCGTTATCACCTGCCATATTAAATGACATATCTTCCTAGGCGCTTTCAACTTCCAAGCAAAGGCTTGAAGTTTAGTTATACTTGGTTCCAGTATCAGCTTTTCCTCATCTAACTTCAGCAGATTTTGAGCAACCCAATATCCAGACTTAACTGTGTATTGTCCATTCCTCGTGTATTTCCAGCAACTCATTTGTTATGAAAAGTAATTACTATGACTTACATTTTTTTGGGTGTAGTAAAACTATGACTTACATTGGTGACTGTATTTTAGAAAAGGATTTTTAAAGTTAAAATATCTTAACTAAGTTTGTTTTGGGTAAAAACCCTCAAACTAAGTATTTAACGAAAAAACCCTCAAACTAACTATATTTAATGAATTAAACTCTAGCATATCATAATTACCATTACTACTGGTAAATCTTTAAATTATGGGTTTCTATATTAATTCATTACATAAATTAGTTTGGGGGTTTTTCATTAAATACTGAATTTGAGGGTTTTTCTCTAAAACTAATTTAGTTAAGGGGTTTTAATGTTAAATTCCTTTAGAAAACAGTATCCTACTCTATTCTTCTTACTTCTCAATGTTTGAGAAGGAGTGTTTCTTATTCCAAGCCCAAGCAAATTAATCTTATTAGCTTAATGCCTTTTGGCTATAGGACATTAGACTTCTACCGGCTACCGGGAAAAAGATTAGACTAGATCAAAGGACAATAGGTCAGAAATGACCAAATCCATCTTGAAAATGAAGATGGACAAAGTTGTTCAATGATTAACCGGTATTTCGATGTTAAGTAAAAGATCAAGGGTCAAATCAGATAGGTAGTGTCTGTCGCATGCTCTGCACCAGTTCTGTTATAACTCGGTCTGTAAGCTTTCCTTGTCCATAATGATGCAACTAAGCTTAGCTATTTCAGTTTAAATCCTAACAACATTAATTCTATTTTTTTAAAAAAATCTTGCATCAAATCATCATTCTTCGTGTCTAAATAACATAAATTCTTCATGCTTACTTGTTGCTGAGAAATATTCGTATGGAAACAATTGAGTAAGATGTAAGCCAACCATGAGCCCATGTAGGGAATCACCGAAAAGATTCCTAAGACAAGTTTAATGGGTGGATACACAATTTAGCAAACGAAGAAATTGCACCAAAACATTAATGGTCTCGGGACAGAGTGCGTTTGCAGAAAAACATATGAACCAAACTCAATAAGAGAGAATAAATTTGCCAGTAGATTAAGGGCCTGGATAATCATGAAATATCATCAGATCCAGGCGAGTGATACTGCCGAGTTCTATTTTGCAAGGTTATATTTTTTTATAAATTGACTGGATCATGACAGTCTTTGATCCAACCAAAGAAGCTGAACTTGCTTGTAATAACACAAGATAGAAAACTTTGTAAAATAAAACAACAAAAATTTAAAGGATTTATTAGAGAGAGATGACAGGCGTTGTTAGAGAAGAGAAAGAGGAGAGTTTATACTAGTAACCGGAGGGTAAAGAGATTAGGGTTTGCTTTCTATTCTTTTCTCCAGAAAATGGTTATGGGCTCATTGCTTTTGTCAGCCCAATATAAAGCCAATTTATATATACATTGCAGAACCAAACCATTTGCAAGAAGACACTAGTTACATGATTTATCACATACTCCCTCTGTTTAATCACATTAATCCATCTGTTTCAAAAATAAATATTTTAAATTTTTGATACATTTTCTAAAAAATAATATCTTTCTTATAGTTATTTCCTTTTATGTAATTATTTATTTTCTATAATTTAAAATTAATAGGAATTCAATAAATATAATAATATTTTTCGAAGTTTATCATTATTAATTGCTACAAATAAAATAAAAATAATGTGTATGTTTAAAAATTATTTTTTCCCAACATATGATTGGTCTAACACATGGACGCAACCCGATTTGAATCAAGAACCATATCGCAGTTGACGGACCACTCGAGGACGAAGGGGCAGCAAGCTTGTTTGGTGAGGCTTCTAGGTCAAAGCAACAACGTCACAACAATTGTGTAAGGCTATAGAGACTCAGGGCACAGCACGCCAAAAAACTTGAGCATCTACTTGTATTATGATGCTAAGTACAAATGGTAATGTACGTTTTGCTATGTTTGAATCAGTTCCTATCTTCAGTTACGTTGAGCCATTTGAACCGCATTCTCGCCATCGGCGTTATCAAGGGTGTTGGGATGGATAGTTCTTGCGAAGAGGATCCTAAAATGTACAAGTCGTTGCGAGAGGAATATGTTGACCGAACACATCAGATCTTCCCATTTGTTTCGGAGCCAGAGGATGAGAAGCACCACAAGAGCGAAAGCGAAAGAAACTCCGGTGATCATAAACAACCCACGGAATCTATAAAGGGTTACAGGATTTGATGTATCATCTGCTGTGTATGGAAGTTGATTCTCAAACCATCTTTTCTCCATCTCGATAAGTCTATCGCTCGTCCTCAGGTTCAAGATTTCCCTGGACACAAGAGGCACCAGTTCGTCCCCCTTCTGAAACATCTGAAAACGTGTCTTTTGTTGTCAGCTAAGTTAATAAAGAAGATAAAAAGAGTAAGGAAACTGATGATAAGGGACACATACAAAGCCGAAACCATTGGTGTTACATTGTGCCTTGACCATAAGAAATTTCCCAAGATTCTCTCCGAGGAGGACTTTGAGGTATGGCAACTCATCCACAATAAATGAGACAGTATTATTCAACAAGGCTTGAGCATAATCTGTAGAAGTATTGAGACCCTTGGTATTAGTTGGTCGGAATCTGGGACTAGTTAGGGCCATCTTTGCAATGAGCGAGCCGGAAAGATGCCCCACAAAATCTTTATTAGAGTTGAATCGTATTTGTTGCACCGTCATCATTGATGTCAAAGTTGCAGTATAACTTGTAGTTAATATGAGCACTGCAAATACCCAAACTGTAACTACAAATCTTGATAAGTTGTGTTGTAGTTTCTCCCCTGTCATAGATAGTAAGCAGCAGAAAGTGAGTAACTATGATTTTTATTGGTAGAACTGATAATAAAACAGTTACATTATACGATATAAGCAATATGTTGCATAAATTTGTGCTAATCCTTTGTGTTTAATAGCTCTTTCATCTCTTACTTTATGTATCCAACTTCTCCAAACTATGTAATCTAACAAATCACATTTTATACTTTATCTTTTAAATTGAATGCTCTTTTCTCAAAAAAAAAAAAAAATGTTGCAAAAATTGTATGCTCTCGCGTTAATGTATTTAATAAAGTGGTTCACATATCAGTAAGTGATTCATTTATAAAATTATCACAAAATTATTATATGATATATGATAAATTAAATTAATTTTGAAATGTGGAATACTATTCTTTTAAAAAAGTTAAAAATAATTAATTGTAAATCTTATTTCAAAATATATAATTTTTTTGGATATAAACATAATTTTGATATTATTAAATAAAACAAATGAATTATATAATTATTTTTTAAGTTTTATATATTCTAAAAGCGAGTGCTCTATCAAAAGACTCAAATGAGAGTATTGAACAAAAAGTTTTGAAGTCATTTACATCTTATAAATATTTCTTAAAAATGTTTTTACAATAACCGTTGATTGGATAATAAATAGAATAATGCTTTTGCAAATGTTTTTTTTTTTTTGAAACACCTTTTGCAAATAGTTTACCAATCAATACTACTTAAAGCATCACTCCATTGTTTTTTGACCAATATTAGCATAGAATACATGTGAAAAAGGTAGAGTACTTACTATGGGCATAAACAAGGGTAGAAAAGCCAAACCAAAATATAACTCCCATCTGTTTCGGCCAAGAACCCTGGAACTCTTTGTTATCATGTTTCTCTATCAACCAAACTATAGTGCCCGTCAAGACAAAGAAAGCTGCACTTGTTATCCAAAGGTCTCGTTTTAGAGGATGGAAGAACACCCACATACTTGTCTCCTTTGGTGCTACAGTTCCAAGACCCATCTCTGTGAATGGCATCGTAAAATCAACATACATTGATCTATTGGCAGTGATTGTAATATCTCCCACAGCTGCATCATATTTATCTTTCTGTTGGGATGCAACACATAAATGATTCAGTTTCCACACACTCAACATGAAAAAGATACTCGTAATCATAAACTGAGCCATGGTTAGTAGTACCTACCTGACTATAAAGTGCATATGCAAGTCTGTTGTAGTTACTTCCATTGCGCCAAGGGATGAACTCCAATTCATAGTCAAAAGCTGAAATGGCAGCCCGGAAGACTTCTATACAGAACCCTTCCGCAGTTGTAACATTTGTTGCTAGATCAGTCTCCACCTTCATCAGTCTTGGGAACCTGTTGCTAGATGTAACCAAAACCCTCAGCTTTTTTCTTTTACTTTCTCCTAGACTGCGCATTTTTGGAGTTTGAGCAGACCCACCAGGCCAGATTATGGTCTCCTCGAGCTTGTTAAAATGTCTTCTACTGCTGAAACTACCATTGCCATTCCAGAACCCTATTCTCCTCTCACCTGATTCCAACAAATTCACAATCTCAAACTTGTCTGACAAGAACTTCTTATCCTTCACTTTGAAGTCACCACTCAAACCCTTAAACCTACACTCAGTGATAGCCTCGATGAGAGTTGATGACGCATTTTCCACCCTAGCAACTTCCGCGGCTCTCGCCACTGCCCAAACTACATCATGAGCCCAAACACCAGAGATACTCAACCGAGCTTTCTCCGACCAAACATCTTCTTCATTACTTCTCAATCTCCAAGTGAAATTCTGAAGCTCTTTTGACTTTGGAACATAAGTCTTGAACCCAACCACACCCTCCATTGCTTCTTTTCCAAAACCATCACTGTTCTCATGAGAGCTGCTCATGCTTTTGGCAGTTAGGATCCAAGCAAAACCTTCACCCATCATACCCAATCTCTCAGCACATTCGAAGAGACGAGTAGCAATAACCTCAGACGAGTGCACAACAAAAACACTCGTCCCCAAGTCCTTCATCTTCCCTAACCGATCCATAACCATTTCCTCGCTAGAAGTCATTGCAAAACCAACCTTGGACTGTACACCAACGCCGTTCTCATAAAAATGATCCACCATGAGTTGCATACTCTCTCTCCAGTCATCGTCATCATCATCCTCGTAAACAAGAGCAACACTCTTCCAACCAAACCCATGGATAAAAGCTGTGATCCCCTTCGCCTCGGATACAAAGTCATGCGTCGCTTGGATCAAATGACTGTATCTGCTCAACGACGGTGAGATCGGAGAGTTAAGTGAGATCACAGGAACACTAGCTTTCTCTCCAATCTCCGCCAACAGCTTCGTCTCCAGCAACGAACTCCCGCCGATGATGATCGCCTCCACTCCTTCAGCTTGCAGCAGATCTACAGCTGTTTCATTTCGCAAGACTGTGAGTGAATGGAGACAGAGGGGAGAAGGAAGAATGTGAGTACGTTACCAGAAGCGAGAGCGAGGAGAGGCTTTCCTTGAGAGTCTCTGACTGAGAGAGAGACTCTTGTTTTGTAATCACTGTTGATGGCGTAAAAATCGGAAAGCGCCGTTGAAGCAGAGCTTCTCACTGTCTTCCCCTCCACGGAATCAAAATTCAAAACCAATCCGACCCGGATCCGAATGTGTTGATCCTGAACGTCATCGTTTTGACTTGAAGCGAAACAGATGAAGAGAAGCAGAACAAGAAGAAATGAGACTGCCTTTTGAATTCCAAACTTCTCCATTAAAAAAAGTTTCCGATTAGAAAGGAAAAGACACACGTTATCTACTTTATCATTCTTGTTCATTTTTATTTTATATGACCGATTCTAAGTCAACCCATGCCGTGTTTTGTTTTTCCTCTGAAGGAGAAGAATATAATGTAGGTTCTCCATTGGACCGTAAGATTTTTAAGAAGATATTAGTCAACGGGTTCATCAGCATAGTGTAGCATGTCTATGCTGATGAGTTAATTGGTCTCTAATTCTTGACCAATTACAGTTCATGTGAAAAATAGTTGTAACCAAAATAGGCCTGATTAGATTCGGACATGGACGACCAATGCTTAATCCAATCATTTGACAGGATAAAATGATTATTTATTAGGATTACATGTTCAAAAGGAAAATCAGTGTGAGTTTCGCGACTTTGGCTACTCTTTTGTCACATTATTTTGTGGAAATTCAACAATCATTTTATTACGAATTTACGACCCAGTCAAAGAAAAGTAAGGGAAATGATCAAATGATGACTTTATAGTTCAAAGAAACTGTCAAAGAGACCAATAGCTACAGTTAAAGACACAAATACAGCATTTGTCAAGGCTGTAAGAAAAAGGATGTATTTTTTTTGGTATTAGACGTATCAACCCGACTTGTTATCTAACGTTGTACCCCTGTTTTGGACTGTATTAAACTTTTTTGTCGGGAAGAACTAGTCAACGAGTTCATAGATGCGAATAAGTCAAAGATCTAAAATATAGAAGTAGAGGGAAATTATGAAGTCATCTCTCATCTCAAAAGTAAACCATCTCTAATGATCGATCAAACTTGGTCAACATCCTTTACGACAGTAACTTCAGGCAAGCCAAACAGTCCTTCTATCACACGGGCACCTACTTAATTGGCTATCTAACGACAACCAGTCATGAAATTTGAGAAGTCCAAAAAACATATTATATAAATGAACTGGTTTATTCTTTATTAAAAAAAGTTTTACATCTATAGTAATTTTTTTAAAAAATAGAATTATATCTTTAAGATGTAAAAAAATTCTATAAAGTAACATTAATATATTGTTATCATTAATATACTTTTAATCAATTATTTATTTTTATTTCATTTTATATTTGTATGTTATATATATTTATATTTATATTAATATATAATATATTTTTTTACAAAATGGGGATCTTATTCAAATGTTTCAAGCCAATGGGAAAATAGACATTTAATTCTCAAAGTATTTGAAATCGGCAGTTTTAATACTCAAGTATTGCTTGCGCATATTTATTCTCTAACTAATAGTTGACTGCGCAAAATTGAGAACAAAATAGTCAATTGTTAACTGATGAACGAAAAAATAACGGTTTCCGTCAATTTTTTAACGATAGAATATTCTAATCATGATTTTGCGCAGTCAATGATTAGTTGGGGAATAAATATGCACATATAATACTTGAGTATTTAATTTGCCGATTAAAAATACTTGAGAAATTTAAAACAACACTTCTTTTTTTAGAAAATCAAAATTTGAAATATTCTCAAGTTAGATATAACCAAGAGAGTTTTATCTATCTGAAATAGATTTTTGAGTTTTAACAATGACGTATAAAATAATACAAATAATTATGGTTGCATCGTATTGTTCGTATTGTTGATGTACTTCATGTTTATAAAATCACTTATGGATGATTTCATATTGCTTAGACAATTATATGTTGTACATTGGATCTCTACTTTAGACAATCATATCTAATTATCTGTACTTTACACATTCATATATTGCACATCAGCAATACAATGCAAATGTAATTATCTTATGTTATTTTATATGCTTTTATAAACTAAATAAATCCTTTTCCGAGATTAAATATCTTGTATATTATTTCAAATTATGAATCTTTCTAACTATGAATTATTTTAAAAATCATCTAAAGTGATATAAACATGAAGTACATCGACAATAAGATGTAACAATAATTATTTTGTATTGTTTTATATGTCAGTGTAAAAAATCAACAATCTCTTCTAAAGGTAAATATCTCGTACAATGATTTTATTTAACTAGAAAATATTTTTACTTGTGTTTTTTTAAAGGGATTGATGTTAATGACTTTCAATCTTATAAGAAATATAAAGAAAAAGATGAGTTTTTAATTCCTCAAAGTATTTTCAATCGGCAAATTAAATACTCAAATATTATATGTGCATATTTATTCCCCAACTAATCATTGACTGTGCAAAATCATGATTAGAATATTCTAGTGTTTAAAATTTGACAGAAACCGTTATTTTTTTTGTTCATCAGTTAACGGTTGACTATTTTGTTTTCAATTTTGCGCAGTCAATTATTGGTTGAGGAATATATATGCGCAAACAATATTTGAGTATTAAAACTGCCGATTTCAAATACTTTGGGAATTAAATGCCCATTTTCCCTCAGGCCAATGGGGTCAAACCAGGTTCTCTAACAGTCCAATGAATTTTTTTATCCTAATAAAAATTGCAGAACTTCCATGAGAAATAAGTTGATTGATCTAAGAGGAGATTATGTTTGGTAGATGGTAGGAGAAACAACGTAGAATCAAACTAAAAAGGATCTTACTAATACAAATTAGAATAAGCCTTTGTAATGTATCTGGTGTGGATGGGTTTTGAAGAGTAGGTTATACTATGTAGGATTATTCATGGTGTTTAGTGTCTACACTATCATTGTTACCTTGTTTGTTGGTTCCTTTTACACTAAGGATTTCTGAGCAGATCAATATATACAGTAGCCAAATGTTTGGGTGTGATGTAGCCGTTAAACTATAGACCATTACTATGAGTGAAACTAACTCCTGTTAGCTGCTGAAGAAAAAACTGGTCTGAAAACATGCCAATAAATCCTCCATACAAGCCCTATAAGTATACATACCCGAAACCTTCTCAGCGATTTCTAAACTGATGCTCAGCCATTTTAAATCACAAGAAACTTCAGTGAATATAATTAATGTTTTGAAAGGTAATCATCACCTGATAAAGAATCACAGAAAACATAATTTTTTTTTTTTTTTGAAATTGCATTTACATACGGTAATGAACATATTATTCAAGGAGACTTTTAAGTAATATATAGAGGGTTAGAGTTAATCTACTTATCACCAATTGGTTTTAAGCTGAAAACCCATAGTAAGTCCGAATCTAACACATATATTGCTATGTTTGAATCAGTTCCTATCTTCAGTTACGTTGAGCCATTTGAACCGCATTCTCGTCATCAAGAGGGTTGGGATGGATACTTGTTGCGCAGAGGATCCTAAAATGTACAAGTCGTCGCGAGAGGAATAGGTTGACCGAGTTCATCAGATCCTCCCAGTTGTCTCGGAGCCAGATAATGAGAAGTAGTGCAAGAGCCAAAGCTGAAGAAACTCCAGTGATCATAAACAATCCGCGGAACATATAAAGAGTTAGAGGATTTGATGTATCATCTGCTGTGTATGGAAGTTTACTCTCAAACGATCTTTTCTCCATCTCACTTATTTTATCGCTCGCCCTTAGTTTCAAGATCTCCATGGACACACGATGCACCAAGTCGCCGCCCTTCTGAAACATCTGAAAATGTATCTTTTGTCAGCTAAGTTAATAAAGAAGATGAAGAGTAAAGCCGAAAACTGATGAGGGATACGTACAAAGCCGAAACCAATGGTGTTACAATGTGCCTTGACCATGAGAAACTTTTCAGGATTCTCTCCAAGGAGGACTTTGAGGTATGGCAACTCATCGACAACAAATGAGACAGTATTGTCCAACAAAGCTTGAGCATAGTCTTTAGAAGTATTGAGACCCTTGGTGTTCGTTGATCGGAATTTGGGACCGGTTAGGGACATATTTGCAATGAGGGAGCCCGAAAGATGCCCCACATGATCTTTATTAGAGTTGAATCGTATCTGTTGCACCGTCATCATTGATGTCAAAGTTGCAGTATAGCTTGTAGTCAATATGAGCACTGCAAATATCCAAACTGTAACAACAAATCTGGATAAGTTGTGTTGTAGTTTCTCCCCTGTCATAAATAGTAAGCATCAGAAGGTGAGAAACTAATTAGTAAAAACATTTAAGTCCATTCTCTTGTGACCAAGATTAGCATATAAGACGTGTGAAAATGGTAGAGTACTTACTATGCGCATAAACAAGGGTAGAGAAGCCAAACCAAAATATAACTCCGATCTGTTTCTGCCAAGAACCCTGGAACTCTTTGTTATCAGGTCTTTCTATCAACCAAACTATAGTGCCCGTCAAGACAAAGAAAGCTGCACTTGTTATCCAAAGGTCTCGCGTTAGAGGATGGAAGAACACCCACATACTACTCTCCTTTGGTGCTACTATTCCAAGACCCATGTCGGTGAATGGCATAGTAAAATCAACATACTTTGATCTATTGGCAGTGATTGTAATATCTCCCACGGCTGCATCATATTTGTCTTTCTGTGGGATTCAACACAAAAGGAAAATTCAAATGGAAATGATCCAGTGTTGCAACATTCAACATGAAGAGATACTTGTAATCATAAACTGAGCCATGGTTAGTACCTGAGTAGAAAGTGCAATTGCAAGATTGTCGTAGTTACTTCCATTGCGCCAAGGGATGAACTCCAGATCATAGTTGAAAGGTGCAATGGCAGCCTGGAAGACTTCTATACAGAACCCTTTCACAGTTGTAACATTTATTGCTGAAGTCTCCACGTCCATCAGGCTTGGGAATCTGTTGCTAGATGTAACCAGAACCCTCAGCTTTCTTCTTATGCTTTCTCCAAGAGCGCGCCCTCTCGGAGTTTGAGCAGACCCACCAGGCCAGATTATAGCCTCGAGCTTGTTAAAATGTCTTCTACTGCTGAAACTACCATTGCCATTCCAGAACCCTATTCTCCTCTCACCTGATTCCAACAAATTCACTATCTCAAACTTGTCTGACAAGAACTTCTTATCCTTCACTTGGAAGTCACCACTCAAACTCTTAAACCTGCATTCAGTGATAGCCTCAAGGAGAGTTGATGATGCATTCACCATCTCCGCTGATCTCGCCAGTGCCCAAGCTACATCATGAGCCCATACACCAGAGACACTCAACCGATTATCGTCTCCATTCCCTAGTGATGTTCTCAGTCTCAAAGTGAAGTTCTGAAGCACTCTTGACATTGGAATGTAAGTCTTGAAACCAACCACACCTTCCATTGCCTCTTTTCCATGGAAACTGGTCATGCTTTTGGCAGTGAGGATCCAAGCAAACCCTTCACCCATCATCCCCAATCTCTCAGCACATTCGAAGAGACGAGTAGCAATAACCTCAGACAAGTGCACCACAAACACACTCGTCCCCAAGTCCTTCATCTTCCCTAACCGATCCATAACCATTTCCTGGGTTGAAGAGACTGCAAAACCAGCCTTGGATTGTATACCAACACCGTTCTCATAAAAATGATCCACAAGCTGTTGCATACTATCTCTCCAGTCATCTTCATCCTCGTAGACAAGACCAACACTGTTCCAATCGAACCCATGGATGAAAGCTGTGATCCCCTTCGCCTCGGAGGAAGAATCATGTGTCACTTGGATCAAGTGATTGTATCTGCTCAACGAAGATGATACCGGAGATTTAATTGAGATCACTGGAACCTTAGATTTCTCCCCAATCTCCGCCAACAGCTTCGTTTCAAGAATCGAGTCCCCGGCGGTGATAATCGCCTCCACTTCTTCAGATTGCAGCAGATCTACAGCTGCGAAAGAGAGAAAACACATAGATTGTGAGTGAATGTCTGACAAAGGAAGAAGAAGAATGTGAGTATGTTACCAGAAGCGAGAGCTAGGAGAGGCTCCCCGTGAGAGTTTCTGATCGAGAGAGAGACTCTTGTTTTGTGATCAGTGGTAACGGCATAGAAATCTGAAAGTGCCGTTGTAACAGATCTTCCCACCATTTTTCCCTCCAGAGAATCCAAATCCAAAACTAACCCGACCCGGATCCGAACCCATTTATAATCAGACGCGGAGTCTTCGTAAACGCCATCGTTTTGGCTGGAAGCAAAACAGGTGAAGAGAAGCACAACAAAAAGAAATGATACTAGTAGAACTGCGTTTTGAATCCCAAATCTCTTCATTTAGAAAAAAGAAACTTTCCGATTACGAAGCGCACGAATACTTTATCGTTTTTATAAACATGTATTTATATAAACCGATTCAACCTATACCGTGTTTTTCCTCTGTAGAATTATATATTCCAACAAGAAGAATAGAATACAAACTATTCGTATAATAGAAAATTCATATTCAACAAGTTACCTACATGGAGGGGGGAATAAGTCAAAGATATAAAATCTAGAAGTAGATGAAAAATGTATGAACTCAGTCTCCATCTCAAAAGTAAAACCATGATCAAACTTGGTCAACATCCTTTAGGCCGCAACTTCAGAGTTCAGAGAATGCAACCCATGAATCGTCTATCACAAGAGCGCCAGCGTATCGATCTAACGGTCCAACCAGTGCCGTCCCATAGCTTGGGGTGGCCTAAAGAACTACTAGAATTATGTGGCCTTTTATACAAATAGTTACACAAAACCAATACAAAAATGCACAACAATCACTGAATATGGTTAAAAATACAAACTATTTTGGACTAGAAAATGATCGTACAATGGCATGCTTGTTTATACATCTTTTGGATTTGCATCGCCTTTGTAGACGCTGGATATGCCGATAAGCCTCCTGATCACGAGAGCTATGGTTGGTTATGTAATACAAAATTAAAAACGATGAAAGCAAGAAAGAAAACAATACAGCATTAAATATATAATTAATAGAAAATTTTGAGCATTTTTGTTTTGTTTTGTTTTTTGAGTAGGGTTGATCCTCAAAAATACTAAAATCATCCGTACATAACAACATCAAAGGAAAACAACTAGTAGGAGAGGAGGGGTTAAAGAGCTGCCACAAGTTAACACCATAGAAGAGAGAGTCACAGTCACATTCACCATCACCTTAGTGAAAGTAAGGAGGAGGAGGAGCCTGGTACTGATAGCAGTTCCCGTAGAAGTTCCCGTGAGCAGCAGCAGCAGGACTGAAAGTGTAAGTCTGAGGAGGAGGAGGAGGCGGATGAGCTTGTGCTGCCATGATTGGACCGGTAAGGAATGGTCTATTGTCATACACATACTGCGGATACCTCTCAGGGATGATGACTCTACCATATCCTGTCTTGTTGTTGTTGTTGTCAGTGACTCGGGGTTGAGCACCACGTGGTCGTTTCGTCTGAGGCTTTGCGGGTTCTGTCGCTTTCTTTTTCTCAGCTTTGGTCTTCTCCAGCTCCAGAATCCGCTTCTGAAGTGGCTCAACTGGGTAATGCTCTTCCAGGTTATGCACTTCGACACACTTTACCACAGCTTTAACACCTGTAAGCTCCCTCTCATTGAACTCATCCTGCATTTAGCACACAAAATAATGTATCATAATCTGAGCTTGAATCTTGCGTCAGCAAGTCCTAAGATGCTTCATACTCCTAAAGTAAAATAATAATGAATGCATTTGTTTTAAGCAAGGGAACACTAGCCTGAACAGCAGAAGATGCATTACCTGGGAGGAAGATCTCTTTGCCTCAGTCAAGTAAGACTTCAGTAACTCAACAGGTGGGAACTGTTTTGTGAGTTCAAACGCAAAAGCCAAGTTCACTGCATCAATGTGCCTTCCACTGTTCAGGACAACTTCAATCACACCTGCAATAAACAGAACAGTGCACATCATATATTAAGGCAAAAAACAAATCCAGTTATTCACTAACAATGTTCAAGAAATCGCTAGACAATAATTAGGTGTTTTATACTGGATTATTGTTTAGGCGGACGCTAGAGCAATTTTTGAATGCCTAACCGATTTTTTTTTAAAAAAAAAAATCATTTTAGAATAACTTCTTTTAGGTCTAATTACGTCGCCTAGACCGATTTTTAGAACATTGTTCACTATATACCAAACGTCAACCAGATAAAAAAAATGTCATAACAATGTAGGACAACAAACCAGGCATTTTTTCTGAGAGTCCAAGAGAACGGCAAAGCTCAGCCGCCTGACGACGACGCGAAACCATAGGGATCAGCTTCAAGAGCTCATCCTCTTCAAAGTCCTTAACAATAGCAAAACTAGCCAGCAGTTGCAGGAACGCATGAGCCTCCAAAGAATTACCATTGCAAGCATCCATGTCAAGAGTACTCTCCGGCAGCGGATTCCATCCTTCTGCAATAGTTTTCGCTCTACGCTTAACATTCTCCGAGAGAACACCAGCGAGGGAGCTCCCGTCGAGACGAGACAACAGTATGCTAAGGCACTCCATCAGCATGATGCATGTCCTGCGCATTCCCAAGAGGTTAGCGTCTTTCTTCCCATCAGAGGGTGGTGGTGACGACTCAATAGGGTAAAAGCCTTCCAAAGAGTCCAACACTAGAGTAGCCGGGTTTGATGCAGCCTTGAACGCTAAAGGAATCTCTTCCTTTAGCGAAGCAAGGTTCTTGCGGTTATTTGATACAAACTTATGGAGCCCCGTCGAGTCCATATCCTTGCACAGTTTCAGTAACTCCGGATAAGCTTTCACCTGAGGCGAGATCTCAGCCTCTTCTTGCACAGTACCATCAGTGATACTACCATCAGCAATGGGAGCTTTATTATACTTATCCAAGGCACTGTTGATAGCGAACACAGCGGAGTCTCTCTTCTTCTGAAGCCTCTCTAGAGACGCCTTCTCCTTGGCCTCAACTGCAGCTTTCTTTTTCTCCAGTAGCTCTTGTGCTTTCCTTGTTTTGGTTTCGTATTCTTTCTCTTGATCTTCGAGCTCGTGGAACCGTCTCTTCAAGGACCTCTCGAGCCCATGGAAATGCTCCTCCAGTTCCTTCCACTTTAGATTAAGCGTTACGGCGCGCTGGCTTTCGAGTTCGGCGAAGGCCTTCTGAAGCTGCTGGATCTTGGACGATGTGGAGTCCATTAGGGAAGCAACTGAGCGAGTATCCTCCAGCATGAAAAAAGTTAAAGAAGGTGACAACTCCCAAGATATCAACTACAAATATTAAATCATCAAGACCAACGGAATAAAAGAATAAGTCCAGTGACATAGTAGATGACTATGTAAGAAAATGAGTTACTATACACAAAAGACTAAGCAAGCAACCATACATTATTAAGATTTATTTCAGATGATTCTGTGGTACGCAACCTACTCAATCCATCACACAGTCGATGTTCTAGAGTCTTGGTATACATTTTTTGCGAAAAAAATCAGGAAACCCTAGCTACAGTGGATACAAAACGAACACGAAGCAAAAGCAAACAGAGATGATACACGCCACAAGAGAGGAAACAAGTATACCTGGAGAATATAGATGAGGTGATTTCTAAAAAAAGAGATCAGAAGAACCGGGAGAAGATGGTGGATCCATCTTGGAGCGATCGAGAAAATTTTCGGGTAAGGCGAGAGAGAAGAAGAGGAAAGTGAAATCCCCTAAAAGGCAGCGTGGAAGGAAAGAGAAAGTGTTGAAGGGAGGCAAAAAAAAAAAGCAAAGTGATTTATAACTGACACTCTGCTTCGTTGTCTTTTTTTTTTCTTTAACCAAGGTGATAGAGAGATAAAGAGAGTGGCGTGGTGACTCAATCTCTATGGCTTAGACCAGACGACCGGAATGGCTCGAGTCAATAAGTGGAGTGTCCTACTTTAAAGATAAGTTTGTCACGTGATTTTGTCTGAAAGCTGCCGGGGAAAACTTGACTTGCTTGTAATTTACTCTTCACCCGTTATTTTATTTTCCTAATGAATTTGGTATCTTCACTCTCCATGTTTTTTTTTTATTGGCCATTCTTTTCTGAAAATTTAGAAAAGATAATATTCTTTTGTATCATTTTTATTTTTATTGCTTCTTTACTTATCAAATTAATAAAATAAATAATTTTACAAAGCAATTTTTTTTTAAAGTTGGGAACAATGAACAAATACTCATATCGATGTAGTAGTATTTTTTTTAGTTCTAAAATCTGTTAATTAAAAATTTAAAATTTTGTTGTGCAGATAGCAAATTTGTATAGGCCTTCTTTTAATGATCCCTCAACAACTATGGACATTTCCCCTACTATACCGTTACCCAGATTAAACCGGCATTTGTAATTGAATACATTTCAAAATTGAAAAATCATATAACAAATTTAAATAGTTTATGTATCTATGAGATTGATCAATAATAAATCATGTATGAATAATCATACGATGATTGATTTATAAAGGAGTAGACTAGCAATAGACTACTGTATTACAACTAGATGTGTTTAAATTTAAACTAATGGTTTTGATCCCGGTTCATTTTGTGAAAAAATTTCCGGTTCGATTATAATTGATTTGATTCGGTTACTCCCGGTTTAAAACACATTGACCCTCTCTCTCACACCTCTAACTAACTAATTAATAAAAAAGTTTAGGAAAAAAGAACGGTAAAAGCAAAAGAAATGTGTTGGATGAGACTCTTTCTCTTTCAAGTTATGCTTATAAAAAAAACACGAAAGCAGGAAGAAGAAGCTCCAAAGTCAAGGGAGCAAATCAACCTCTGATTGATTCATCGTCTTCTCTTCACCAATCGAGAAACCTTCTTCTTCTCCAAATCCATCTTTCTCTTAAAAAAATGAAGTCGAGTTCTCCAAAATGCATCCCCGTCGTCTCCACCTTCGCCTCACCCTTCGACGTAACACCACCGTCCTCCGACTCAACCCGTAAGCCCCTGAGTCTGTGGCCTGGCATGTACCACTCTCCCGTCACCATCGCTCTATGGGAAGCGAGGTCCAAGATCTTCGAGTCTCTCCTCGATCCTCCCAAAGACGCACCTCCTCAGAGCGAGCTTCTCACAAGGACGCCCTCACATAGCCGAACCACCATCTTCTACCCTTTCTCCACTGATTACATCCTCCGCGAGCAGTACAGAGATCCCTGGAACGAGGTCCGCATCGGGATCTTGCTCGAAGATCTCGACGCTTTGGCTGGTACTATCTCCGTCAAGGTATATATATGCTCCGATCCGATCGCAAATTTTTCTTCAATGGGTTCGTTGTTTATGTGTTTTGGTGCGAGTTTTGTAACTCAAGTATGTGTGTTTTTGATGTTAGTTTGGTTGATTAGGTTCTGTTTCATATTACATTGTCTTAGTTTGGGTTAGGACATGTTCTTTTTACATGTTGTACTTGCGACCAGTTGCAACTTATTGTTCGTTTCTCTGTTGCGCGACCTACGACTTGCCACCAGTTGCAACTTGTTGTTTGTTTTCTGTTGCGCGATCGCGATCAGATCAGATAGATCGCGCGATCAGATCAAATTGATCGTGTGATCACGCAATCAGGTTCTAGATGTAGGATGTAGATCGTATTAAGGGATATGTATCCCACGTTGGAAAATTAATGGAACATTAAGTAATATATAAAGGGTTAGGGTCAATTTACTAATTACCAATTGGTTTTGAGTTGGAAGCCCATAATAAACCCTAATAGATCGCAAGTAATAGATTGTTGTTCATTTTGCTGTCGCCATGGCGATTTCAAGTGGCTAAAATATAGCAACTAAAAATTTAAATTGAATGCGACTTGCAACTGCTAGTTAAGTTGCAAGGTCGGAAGTTGCAAGAACCTGCCACATGCAAACAAACAGGGTCTTAGTGATTTTATTGTGATTAAATTGCTATTATTTTATACCAGAATCTGAATATTTTGTGTAACGTTATGATTCAGCACTGTTCTGATGATGATAGCACCACGAGGCCACTCTTGCTGGTCACAGCTTCTGTTGATAAGATTGTTTTGAAGAAGCCCATTAGTGTCGACACTGATCTGAAGATTGTTGCTTCTGTCATTTGGGTTGGTCGCTCATCCATCGAGATTCAACTCGAAGTTATCCAATCTGAACTCGGTATGTACTTTACAAACTCAACTACAAGCATGCCCTTAAACTAAAAAAAAACACACTTGCTTGTTTCCAGAAGACGCTGATGCTTCTCCAGAGTCAGTAGCCTTAACTGCCAACTTCATTTTCGTGGCGCGTGACTCCAAGACTGGCAAAGCCGCACCCATCAACCGCCTCTCTCCAGAAACCGAGCTCGAGAAGCTTCTGTTCGAGGAAGCTGAAGCTAGGAACAACTTGAGGAAGAAGAAGAGAGGAGGCGAGAGAAAGGAACTCGATCACGGAGAGTACAACAAGCTCGGGGGTTTGTTAGCTGAAGGAAGGATCTTCTCCGACATGCCGGCACTTGCGGACAGAAACAGCATTCTCCTTAAAGACACCCGTCTCGAAAACTCCCTGATATGCCAGCCGCAGCAGAGGAACATCCACGGCAGGATCTTTGGAGGGTTTTTGATGCACAGAGCGTTTGAGCTGGCCTTCTCCACAGCTTATACGTTTGCTGGTCTAGTGCCTTACTTCTTGGAAGTTGATCACGTTGATTTCCTCAGACCAGTTTGTATCCAACTCACACTTCTTGTTAAACTTTCTCCTTCTGTGTAATAATAATAACTAATGGGACTTGCAGGTGGACGTTGGGGACTTCTTACGTTTCAAATCTTGCGTGCTCTACACTCAACTGGATAAACTGGATTGTCCGCTCATCAATATAGAAGTTGTTGCCCATGTTACAAGCCCAGAGATTCGTTCCAGTGAGGTATAATCCTAACACACCCATATCAAATTTGATGCTCAACAAAGTCTAATTGAGGTTTGCATATGATGTAGGTTTCGAATACATTCTACTTTAAGTTCACAGTACGGCCAGAGGCAAAGGCTAGAAACAATGGGTTTAAGCTTCGGAACGTTGTTCCTGCCACAGAGGAAGAAGCGCGTCATATCCTCGACCGCATGGATGCATGAGCTTTGAACTCAAGCAAACAACAAAACTACACTTAACTATACTGTAATATGGCTACGTGTAATAAAAGACTTTGCGTATCAGGTCTTATCCTCTGAGACCACAGATTAACTAGCAATGTAGAACGCATTTCTTGTGTTTATACATTATTTACTAATAATAATTCAATCAAAGATTTGGCCTACTCATTGATTTGTGGATGTGGAACTGGAAACATCTATACGTATAATGCTACTTTAGCTAAAACAAAATCAGAACTCAAAATCCAAATAAAAGAAAAAGAAAAAGAAAAAACCGAAAAAGTTCAATATGTAATGGACGTTGACGCTGCACCAGTTTAGAACTTGACGACCTTTGATTCAGCCAGTCCACGACAGAGCTTAGTTATGTAATCACTTGGCAACTTTGGTGGAGGTAATGTCTTGCTTGCCTGAAGCCTGTATCTGTAATGGTTTTGCCTCGTTCAACACATCTCCACCATGATACATCACTGGTCTTTCTATAGAAGATTAGAACATAGTTATATCATACTTCTTGGAAGAAACAATTGGTTATATACCAAAAATTCCGAAAGATTAAATTATATTCTTTAGAGACTTAAACTCACCAGACACATCAACCGTAGGGTCATTGTATAGATGCATTGCAGCTGCCCAACCTACAATCATATAATATTAAAGCTCTTGAATATGTGACACACACATACACATAGCAACTACTACAACAAAGGATGACACTAGAACGTTGCTAGGTTCAGAAAGTGAAACTTCCTTTATTACACGACCAGGGATGAATTCTAGAGCCTTGTATCCCTCCCAAGTCTCTCAAGGTCCCAAACCACAACCAACTAGTCAACCGTTCCTATATTTAATGTTACTCTTTAACAATATCCTAGCTCACAATATTTATACTATTTTCACCATAGTACATAAAAGGTCTATACAACTCAGTTCAAAAAGTTCCACAAGAGGCACATAGATAATGCACTTAGCTTCTTAAACAGGCTAGTATTAAGTCCAGTCACCAGATGAAGCAAAAGTAATCTAGGATCAATGAGACTGAACAGAAGTCACAATTTGATTTAAAGGCTGAATTTAGAATACATACGGTTACTCAGAAGCTGATAACCTGCACTCGTAAAGCAACCCTCTCGAAATATAATCCTTGGAGAAGAGTCTTCCATCTGGAAACTAGATGCAACAGGCTTGCTTGTCTGCCCTTCGTTGCTATGGGAGCTTCCTGTTTAATCCAATCTATTTTTATTAACTCTTTACTTTTAGCCAAGAATACAACCACACACACTTTGTAGATAGCAATTTTTCATTACAAGCAAAAGTGTTGAAGTTATTATAAATATCAATAGAATCAAAAGAAAGAGAGAGAACCTCTTGATCTCCTTCCGTTGGAAGAAGGGTTCTTAGGTGGCAGAGAAGAGATCTCTGAGTTATGGTTCTGCATCTTCCGTGGAGTGTAAAGCAAAGAAGAGCTTTTGGAATCTTGATAGTATTGTATCGACTTATCTCTCTATTATATATAAAGACACGTTACCAATAATATCAAACTCTAATCTAATCTATGTTTATCTAAATATACTTTAACCATTATCTTACCAACTTACGCAAATCCTATTTCTATAAGGACTATACAATATAAGGTTTAGAAACTCTATTAATGGAAATTCTATACTTTACAAAATATTTTGTATAAATTAATATAAAAATGGGAATAAGATTTATCCAAGTGAATGAGTGAATGACCAAAAAACAACAAAATTTGAAGGTTTTTATTTGAAGGTTTATCCTAGAGAGTTCTTGATGTTCTATATAGCAGAGTTGAAGGTATCTTGCAACAATGGGCATCAAGTCTTCATGTTGTTGATGACAAGAAGTCAGTCTTTGAGGAGCAGATGAATGTAATGCAGTTGATAAACTTGTTAACAACATAACTTCTTCACAAGATCTGCATGCATTTGAATCCTTCTATGTTTTAACAATCTCCAACATGCTTACATGCACAATGTCTTTCTCTGGGACAAAATGGCATGAGGTGGTGTTGAAATTTTCTTGAAGGAAGAAAGGTGAATGAAGTAGGCTACAAAGGCTCTTACTACATTCTTAGGGGTAGCAATGAAAAATTTAGCCACTGCACACCATAGTGAAATAGACAAATCTTTTTGATGTTGAAAAGTATGTGCATATAGTTGATGATATTATAGACTACATATCATTAGATATAAGCAAACCCTTAAGTATATGTGATCTACCCTGTTATAAAAAAAAAATACTATTTAAGTATTAATATTTGTTTTGATCGATATAATTACAAATATCCTAACTGAAATTTCGGATCTAATCGAAACTTATAAAAATTTCATTTTTTTAACGCTGATTTATTATGATATTACAATTATGATATGAGAAAGATTAAATAGACGATTCGACAACCGATAATACTGACTTAAAATCTGGATTTTCTGTAATCTGCAAGAAATTGCATAGTCTGGGATTCGAACCCCTGATCTAAGTGTAAAAACATTTAAACCTTAACCACTATAGAAACCTTTAAACCTTAGTCCTATAATCTGCAAGAAACTGCAATAGTCTGCAATAAAAATTCCAATTTTGATCCATGGATATAGTTTACACACTATCTATGTTTGATTACTTTCTTATTTAGTGAAAATTCAAAATTCAAAATTCCAATTACTTTCTTAACAAATTCAAAAAATGAAAACATTAACGAAGCAAAGTCAATAACCAACCAAAATAAGTTGGCTCATTTTCTTTCCCAACGCAATCAGTTTTCAAAAACCCATCTTCCTCGCTACGCTTCTCCTCTTCAAACACTATAAAACCGAGAGAATACACACACGCACGCACACTGTTCATCACTAGACGATATTCAATTTCGAAATTCACTGGGCGAAAAAGGAAGAAGCCGATAGACTGATGAGAAAACTGTAAAGAAGCAAAATCATGACGAGATCGAAATCGCTTCCGATTAGGTCTTCGCGCAAGTCTCTCGATCCATCCCCCGCATCGCTTCCGGTAACTGCTCTCCCCTTTTTTTAGAATCGAAATTAGATTTCACGATGACTTGGATTTTGACTCTGTTTGTGGAAAAATCGAAGATAGATTCGAAGCTTCTAGTTTCCTTAGCTCTTCGCGTTCTTCGTTTTCGTTACTGAACTCAAAACTGATAAAGCCTCTGATTCGCTAATTAATCTCCACTATTCGATTCGGAGATCTACAAGATCGACCTAGATCTAACGGTCATGATGTCTTCTTGATTAGATCCTTACCGTTGGATCTTGGTCGATCTCCTAATACCTGAGTTTGAATTTTGTAACCGACACTACTAAGCTGATGTATTCTCACAGGAGGAATCTAATCAAGGAGTTAGCAACAAACGCTATCCTCCGCAGATTGAAATTGGCGATGATGATGTCGAGATTGTTACAGATACGTTTGATGGAAGGGATAAGAAGCGTCACTGTGTTGGGACAAGTGAGCCGTTGAGCTTAGAGGCTTGCATCGTATGTGAAACTTCAGACGAATTGGTGTACCGTTGTTGTGGCGCTGACTGTCTTCTTTGGTTTCACGAGGAGTGTTTGAAGGCTGAGTTCGGTAGTGGTGGTGAGGATCCTGCAAATCCGTTTTGTCCTTACTGCTGGTTTCAGATTCTAGCAGTGGAGTCTATACGGTTGAAAGAGAAGGCCGTTGGTGCGGAAACGGCGGTGTTCAAGTATCTAGACAAAGAGATGAGAAGCAAGGGTCAAGAGGATTCAGTGGGCACTACAGACATTGTAAGTGATCAGGAGGTAGAAGTGGATGAGAAGTGTTCTGATGAATCAAGAGGTGAGGACATGGCAGCATTGGTTGAGGAAACCGATCAATCAGAAGGGGGTAAAGAGAATTTTGAAGTGTGTACTGATAGAGTGGTAGATGAGGAAGAGAGAGTAGTTACAGAAAATTTTCTAGACGATGAGGATGACGAAGCAGCTGGAGATCAAACTAGAGGCAATGCAGATGCAGGGAAAGAGAGAGATGTTTCACCGTTTCTGTCTATGCAAGAATCGTTTTCAGGAAGAGAACACGATCAGGTCCAACAGAGCGAGAAGCGAAGAAGAAAAAGACGGTTGATACTGAATGCTTTCGATAGTGACGTCTCATCAAATGGATCAACTAACGAACCGAATGGAGAAGATGCGGTTGAGAATATTACTTCATTGGCGTTAGTAGTAACCTCCCCGCCAGGGATGATGAAGAACCACCAGAGAGAAGATAGCAGAACAACCAAAGTGGATAACTCAAAGACAGTGAGGTTGTTCCCTTTTTTTATTTAACAACGAACTGCTGTCTCTTATCTCACATCCACGTTACCTCATGAATGTGCAGGGACATTCCGATATTTAAGATGGATCAGAAAAGGAGGCTATTGTGGACGCCTGAAGAAGAATACATGCTGAAGGTATAAACACTTTTTTCATGAAGTGGATTAGAATTATTGGTTTGATAATGTGTTGGCTGCTCTCAGGTGGGAGTGGAGAAATTTTCAGCAGAAGCAAAGAAGAACATTCCATGGAGGAAAATTCTTGAAATGGGACAGAAGGTGTTCCACGAAACACGTACTCCATCTGATCTCAAGGACAAGTGGAGAAACATGACTGGTGCAAGATTAAAGAACAAACAAGACAGCACAACAGTCCCTGGTATGTAACCGATAATTGGTGACTCCAATTAGGAGATAGATGATCTTGGAACCGTGAAGGTTTTGAGAAGCTAAATAAAGAATTCATTTATATGAAACACGTTTTATTTGAACTTCACGAAGCCTTTTTTTATCTACGTTGCCAATATTAACATGTAGTATCAAATATAGACTCCTTTAACGGTGTTCCATCAAACAGCCTCTCAACATCTTTCTCTCGCTCTCTCACGTGCCAATACTCAAAAAAAATCTATCTATTCTCAGCTGAATCAAACAAACTGAACAATCTTCTAGAAAAAAAAGTAATAACGATCTCTCATAAGCCTTTTTTTTTCTTAATAGAGGAAAATCATTACCGTTTTATGCAGTTGCTCAAGGCTTTTGTTATTTTGTTATATATTTTATAGGAAATTAGGTTTTGTTTCTATTAAAAAAAAATGTTATCTTTTCGTATCCCATCTCTCGGAAGCAACCCGACGGCGTTTGCCGCTAAGATAACAGACACGACAAAGACCGTGGCGCAACTCAAGTCGGCCGCGACCCCCACGCCTCACAGCACAGTCACGTGCGGTTACCAAGCTCACGTGGCGGGATTCTTCCGAAACGTGACCGTTTTGTGGTCCAAGAATCTAATGAACCATTCCCTCACCGTCATGATCTCGAGTTTGGACAAGGACATGAACTACTGCTGCAAGATCGATCTCGTGAAGCCGTGGCAGTTCTGGAGCAAAAGAGGGTCAAAATCATTCGACGTAGAAGGAACCTTCGTGGAGGTTTTCTGGGATCTGAGGGCGGCGAAGTTGTCGGGAAACGGTAGCCCCGAGCCGGTGTCGGAATATTACGTGGCCGTTGTGTCGGATGAAGAGATTGTTTTGTTGCTGGGAGATTTAAAACATAAAGCGTACAAGAGGACGAAGTCAAGACCCGCGCTGGTGGAAGGGTTTATATATTTCAAGAAAGAAAGCGTGTTTGGGAAGAAAACGTTTTCGACGAGGGCAAGATTCGATGAACAAAGGAAGGAGCATGAGGTTGTGGTTGTGATGGAGGAGAAAGATCCGGAGATGCGGATAAGCGTGGACGGGGTCGTGGTCGTGCACGTGAAGAATCTGCAGTGGAAGTTTAGGGGGAACCAGATGGTGTTGGTGGATAAGACTCCGGTGATGGTGTACTACGATGTGCACGATTGGTTGTTTGGAAGCTCAGAGTCGACGACGACGAGGTCAGGGCTGTTTTTGTTTAAGCCTGTGGTGGTTGGAGCGATGGTGGATGAGTTCTTTAGTGATGCGGAGGAAGGAGGAGATAGTGGTGGAGGGAGTAGTCCTTTGAGTCGTTATAACTCGGCGTCGAGTGGTTATGGGACGTTGCATGAGTTTTGTTTGGTTCTTTATGCTTGGAAACTTGAGTGAGATAATGTTAACACCATAGCAATGTTTTAGGGCTTTTTATTAAATCACTTTTTATTTAAATCTCAGTTGATAAGTTATGTGATAACCGGAATAGATGCCGTGAAATTAGATATTTGTGTCATTTAAGATTTTTACAATAACATTGGGTCGGTGGTTTAGGATTTGAAGTTGGTTCCATCGTACCCCTAATTTGATTTCCGCTGGAAAGGATGTTTTACGGCATGTTGTCAAAATCTATAAGAATCGAAATAGATCTCAATAGGATAATTATCGGATTTTTTAATTCTTTTTTTTTAAGTTTGGTGTCATTGGACCTACGAATTCGCCAATTATGAGTTGGATATTAATAACTGGTCCAGATGTCGAGAGATTACCTAGTCACCTCTTTCTAATGGGAAAAGAAGATTTTCACAATACACAAGGATTTTTGGAGATGATAAAACACAATCCCTAACCACAAAACGAATTATGAGATTATGCTAATGAGAACATCTCAATAGAAATGCTCTAGTGTCTCTTGTAATTTTTAGTTGTTTGGTCTAACCGACAAAGTCTTCACATTATACTTTAATTATTTACATTATTATGATACTTTTCGTTCTTTAGTCAATTATTTGCTTTTGTTTACCAAAATAGGTATCACACCATTGTTCAAATCTAAACATTCGGTACCATATGTTTCTATGAGTATGTTATGACTAAATATCTTTACAGAAATGAAAGGAAAGAGTATATTTTATATTTGACTAAGAATATACTTCTCAAAATGTATGTTTGTGTTATTATATATACACTCAGAATGTGTGAAGAAAAATCATAAAAAGTTAAAAGAGAATATCTTATATTGATATTAAAAATGGCTATCACAACAAAGACTTTAATCACATTTGTTTTTACTATTTTTTTTATCGTATTTTCTGTTCATTGTGGTCTTACTGCTGCCGGCTGCCGCTGATACCAATGCATGTCTTTTAAGGAGGGTTTCTTAGCGAATATAAGAGACGTCTTTTAGCTTTTAACTAAAAAAACTAAAAAATGTCTCCTAAATAAGAGATATAAAATATATCTTTTAGTTTTTTTAGTTAAAAGCTAAGAGACGTCTCTTATATTCGATAAAAGACTCTCCTTAAAAAACCTGCATTAATCATACCCTTAATGTTTTATCTTTGTACTCCCATTTTTAAATATTTTGATTAATTAATGTACATATTAATTTAATTATATATATAAATAGGTTATGGAGAAATAAAGTAGGTAGTATGCTTCAGCATCTCAGAACCGTGTGAATAAAGAGAGGTAATAGGTTGCGATGAGTTTTGTAGGAAATGGGGTTATAAGTTAGGACCAGTGTTTTGAAACCCGATCCGGACCCGCGGTTGAACCGGTAAACCCGGTGACCCAGAAAAAATCCGGTTTAGATTTTGTGAAAAACCCATTATCTAGAAATCCGCTAAAACCCACTAAAACCCGAAACCCGATATCGGTTAAACCACCGGTTGAACCAATAAATAATTTTTTAAAAAATTTTAATTTTATTTTTAGATTATATTTTATATTCTAAATTTCCAATTAGGAAGTTAGGTGCTGAGTGCTGACAAAAAAAAGTTAGGTTTTCTTTTTTCAGTTTTATATTTGTGATTTCTAGATTTTGGTGAAGATTTTACTATGCCATATGAAGAAAATGAAGTAAACGATGGTAGAGAGAACCAAAATTAATTGATGTGATTTGGTGTTAGTTTATTTTAGTTATTGACAATTTATTACAATGATCTTTTACTTTTAGTTTATTTTGGATTTGAAGTGTAATTTATTATTCACATTAGACATTCAAATATTTATGACTCTTATGTTTTGATTTATTTTAAATGTCATAACTCTTACTTTATTACAAAAAAATTTAAATAATCTAAACTATTTTTTGATATATTGTATGTCAAATGAAAATAAAACTATATATAAACTAAAGTTAAATATTTCCTAAATGTTTTTAAACATAATATATATATATATATCCAAACTATTTTTTTTTTAAACATTTAGAAAATATTAAACTTTAGTTTCTATATTTTTATTTTCATAGCTAATATATTATTATATAATAAAATTAATTTATTTATAACCTGCAGTTTACCCGTGGTCGACCCAGTGACCCAATAACCCGGTAAGTCATACGGTTCAGTGTCCGGGTCGGGTTTAAAAACATTGGTTAGGACATTGTGCAAAAAGACAATGTTGTTGTGAAAGATAAGTATGTGTTTTTTTTTTGAATAAATATATGTCCAAGATGAAATCATCTAATCAGTGTATTGGTATTTGTTTGAAAAATAACATCAGTAATTTTTAGTCGTTTCAAATATCTATACAAGAAATCCTGAATGCAATAAACAAAATTTACCCGATTGAATTGAAATCGGTTTTGCTTAAATTGAGAAACTGTATGGCAAAAAGAATCATAAGATCTTTGAATACATTGTGAATCTAAAGATATTCGATCTCTCCTAAAATGTTTTCAAAATCAGACCATTTGACCATGAACACCATTTGACCATGAACGGGTCATATATCTGATTGGATTTTAATATTGTTGAACCAGATAAAACCATTAAAATTACCTAAGTTTATGAACTAGATGAACAAAAATTTAGTTAATATTTTATATTTGATATATATTAACATTTAATCATGTATCATATATTCATATTTACTGTAATTATTTTAAGTTTATATCTTAATAACTAATATGAACAAAAATTATATATGTTCAAACCAAATCAGTGTAGTCCAACAAGAAACATGCATTTTAAAAAGAGAGAATATATACTAGCTAAAAGAAATTTTTATAATGAAAGTAGAAACTCTATTCTTCATTGAAGTCTGAACTTCTTCTCAGCTTTTGCCTAGGGGCCTCGATGGCATTCTATACCCTGTTGCTTTCTCTACTCCTCACTTCCAGAGGAACGAAGAGACACAGCTGCACACATTCGATCCCATCTCCATAGAGGGAGCAATCCCGCGCCACTTGAAAGACTGGCTCCAAAACGTTGCAATGGTAAGGCACCGATAGGTTTGCTCGTCTTTTCCGCATTGTCTCATAGAATGCAGCCCTCATGGCAGAGAAGCTAGTCTTCACAGTGAGGCTCTTCACCAGACTGAGGAGCAGGAACCTTTGAAATTTTAATCTATTGCAATGTATATTTCTAAATCTGTGTGCACTATTTATTACCAATCATGTAGGAAAAACTACAGTACCAGAGAGGCCATGTTCTATTATAGTTCTGTATTGGTTAACAATATACTAGAATTTTACTTTTTTTTCTCTAAAGCCAACCACAAGAATCATAACTCTTTTTTTATATCTTTGATGTTACATTATCTTTGCTTTCAAGTTTCTTTTGCACTACCAAAAAAACAAAACAGAATTCATTCATATTGATCAAATAAAAAGCTGCACGTACTACAAACAACTGGTAACTCAATCTTCATAACTCTCATCTCCTGACATAGCAGCAAAATCATCTCCCTCGTTTGTTTCCTGCAGACATACAATCACAAGTCCTCAGGCAAAGAGGCAAAGTGGTTCCAGAACTGTGGATATGAATGAAGTGATACCTGTTTTTTGTCCCAGTCCTTCAGCTTTGGGTTTGCTAACATGTAGTTGTCACGTAGAGGAGCCCATGCAGGAGCTTCTTCTTCATTGGCATTTGAAGATTTTTGAGCCTGCCGACGGAATCTCACCAGTAAATTACCAAGAATACACTTATAGCTAACAGCTCTTACTAATGAAACTACGTTGTTTACACGTTCGTCCACGGTATAAAAGCAGATCAAGACAGGCTAACTTGCTTATATGTTCAACTAAAGCATACACAGAGAGAGTAGAAGACAATGTAGAGTATGCCAAACCTTGGAGTCTGATCTAGGTGTTTTCCCCAGCTCCGAGAAGAATGCTTCTTTTCTTCGCTTCTTTAACACTGATGTATGTTCCAACAGAACAGATTTAGAGGGAAAACATAAAACGGTTGACACAGAAAGGTTCATGCTAAAGATCAATATCTATGGACTTTACCTTTAGCATCTTTTGACCTTGAAGCATTCAACCCCTTCTGAGCATGTTGAGCCTTGTTTACCTGTTTGAAAAAAAAACAAAGTTTTTGAGTCAAAGGAATCACTCTAAGAGACTAATCAAGCTATAAAAACGGAATTAGAAACAAACTTACAGCATTAAAAAGCTTGACCACTGTGATTCCAGGAGTTCATGGAACAAAAACAGAGTCAGTAATCAAAGAAGAAAAACACCAAACAATCTTCAGCATTGAGGAAACCTTACCTCCTTTAGTAGCAACACCTATAAGAACCTTCTCATGAGACTCCAAATGGTTAGCAGGTTTAACATGTCCTTTCTCAGCAACCTTTTTAACACATTGTTACATTGACTCATTCATCAAAACCACAAACACACAGAGAAAACAAGAATAGTTTACTGAGTAAAGCAAACCAAAAACCGTACCAAATATTTTGCCTTTCTAGCCTGA
The DNA here is from genome assembly GCF_000309985.2 of Brassica rapa. Lineage (NCBI taxonomy): Eukaryota > Viridiplantae > Streptophyta > Magnoliopsida > Brassicales > Brassicaceae > Brassica > Brassica rapa. The sequence continues at coordinate 2,545,185 of NC_024803.2, read as the reverse complement.
CCCTTAGCCTTCTTCTCAGCTTCCTCTTCAGCTAGCTTCTGAGCTATTAGATTCTTCTGTGCTGATAAAACAGGACCCTGCTCCACAAGTTTTAATCAGTGTTCTAAAAATCGGTTTAGGAAACACCTACTCGGCAAATCGGATCAGAATAAAACATTTTTTTCAAATAGCTTTTTTTAAAATATCCTCTAGGAGTTCAAAAAATCGGTCTACACATTAAAAAAAACGGTCTAGGCACCCGTCTAAACAATAATAATCCTGATGTCTAACCAACACTCAGGTGTTCAAAAAATCAGGCATTCAAAAAAAATCGGTCTAGGCGCCCTTCTAAACAATAATCTTGAACTGCCTAACCACCTCCTAACTATTTCTCAAACATTGTTTTAAATATATTAAAGCAAATAGAATTAATATCTCTCTCACCAAAGCATCATCTCCTTTACTCTTCATGATAGATTTAAAAGCCATCTTGAACGCATTACATCCATCATCAGCAGCGAACCTAGTGATCCCAGACTGAATCTCCCCGTGATCCTCCCCATCAGAGTTCTCGTCCTTGTCCGAACCATCTTCTTCCTCTTCGACTTCGTCGTAGTTCGGTCCCATGTTAGCATCAGAGAATATCTTCTCGCGGATGGTTACCTCTGGCGCCTTCTTAGATTCGTCTTCTTCTTCGTCGTCTGAGTTGTAGTCTCTTGCTCGCTTCTGAAAGAGCTTTTGCTTCTTCTGCGTGAGCTTGAACCTGTCGGAGGAAGGAGGTCGTGTCTTTTGCTTCTTGTTCTTTGACTTTCCGCCGTTCTTTAAGCCGACTCTCCTCTTTCTTGTGCCTCTCTCGGCCACCGACGTGTGAGTTGCATCTCCGGTAGACATTTTTAGTCGATGGTTTTGGTTTTTGATGGCGGCTCTCTGTGAAGTTGTCAAGGCAGAACAGGGAGATAGGGTTTTGTATCCTTTTAAAGTTTAAACCTTTGGCAATCACATGTCAAATCTAATTCTATTTTTGCCTATAATATTTTATTAAAAATAATTTTTGATTCAAAATAACTTCAAAAATAATTTATATCGATCTTGTGTCTTGTCTGCTTTACATTAAAAAAAATTATGCTCTAACTTTTTGTCAAGGAATCGACACAAATAATTAAAATTTATGTGGTGTTATTCAATTATGTATTTTAATAAAATTTAAATCTAAACATAATTTATTTGTTATTCAAATGCTGATTCTAAATTATATTTTAAAATCTAGTGTTATTCAATTAATAATGTAAATCTAACTTATAAAATCTAATGTTATTCAACTTTTAAGAATTTAAAAAAAATTGTATCTTAAATTGATTTCAATTCATCTCTTACGGATTCTCATGAACAAATGACTGAATTCAATATCCAAATTATATTTTAAAATTCATCAAATTAAAAATTTTAAATTTAATAGATTATTAAAAAAAATTGATTTTAAATCTTATGGATTAAATCAATGAACGATTTGATCAGTTTCATTAATTAAACCAAAAATAACTACAAATGAAAATAATATTTGGCATATGAAAGCTTCCCTTAAATGTTTAACATCAATGTCTAACTTCAAGTTTATGTTCAAGATGTGATTTTTTTGTAAATAGCTAAAGTTTCAAGTTTACCTTGTTTTTTGAAGTAGATTGATATTTGTATATAGCTAAAGTTTCATGTTAAGTGCCAAAAAAATTACAAGAAGTTGAACATCAATCATAACTTTTGTAAATAGCTAAAGTTTCATGTCAATTACCTTTCTTTTTTTTTACAAAAAGTTGAGAACATCAATCATAACTTTTTGTAAATAGTTAAAGTTTCAAGTTAATTACCTAATTTTAAAAAAATATATTGCCATATGTTAGAATTCATGTAAAATATGGGGTTGATAGGATAAATATACAATAAATTAATTTAAAAAGAAAACAAAGATTTTTAAGTAGAGATCACATATTCGTCGTGTTGCGCTTCATCGTAGTTATCGTCGCTCATTCACCAACCAAGACACTCTGTTTTTTTATACAACACACTCTCTCTCTCTCTCTCTCTCTGTTCCAGCTATATTGCAGAACTGATTGTCGTTATCATATACGGAAACACGTCACTTCCTTCAGCTTCCTCCGTCCTTCCTTCGCGCGCTCTCTGAACTGAAGTATAAGGTAAGCGATCCCATTAGATCTCCGCATTTCTCGTGAACCTCTTTATTAAATGGATCTACCTCTTTGATAAGACGTCGGGTCCATTGTTGACTTTCCAACCATTCGACTCCATTGTGTAGATTTCCGATGGCCCATTCAGCAGATTCCGTCAATCCCAGAGGTATCTCTCTTTACCACTCTCTCTTCTCTTCCTGATTCTTCTCATAACGCCCCGACCCGTCCACGGCTGATAGGCCATCCACGCCCGCTCTCTCAACCCGTGGGCCCCATCCCATCCGACGTCGGTCCGTTAATTTCCGAAAGCTCGAAATCATTGTTTACTGAGCCTCACATATCACAACTCGGTATGTTACACTTCTGTTTTAATAAACGAGTGTTGTTACAGATGTTTGCATTGTGGGTGTTGCACGCACTCCAATGGGTGGCTTTCTCGGATCTCTCTCGTCCTTACCCGCCACAAAGCTTGGATCCGTTGCTATCACAGGTCTGTTTTTCCTTAAAAAACAGAGCAGTTCTCTGTTGTAGGGCTATGTAGTTGACTCTGCTTTTGCTTTTGTACTGCTTCCAGCTGCTCTAAAGAGGGCAACTGTTGACCCGTCTCTCGTCCAAGAAGTTGTGTTCGGCAATGTTCTTAGTGCTAATTTGGGTCAAGCTCCTGCTCGTCAAGCTGCTTTAGGTGCAGGGATCCCTAACTCTGTTATCTGCACTACAGTTAACAAGGTGTGTGCTTCAGGCATGAAAGGTGAGAACTCTGTTTTTTTTTTGGTATGGAAAAAAAGATGAGGGAGATAATGTTTTCTGTGTGGTTTTAGCGGTGGTGCTTGCTGCTCAGAGTATCCAGTTGGGGATCAATGATGTAGTCGTCGCGGGTGGCATGGAAAGCATGTCTAATACACCAAAATACCTGGCAGAAGCTAGGTAAAATGATGTAGTATATGCATATATCCATTTCAATAGTTTCTTATTCAAAAACATTTTAATGCAGGAAAGGATCTCGGTTTGGTCATGATTCTCTAGTAGATGGGATGCTTAAGGATGGACTGTGGGATGTCTATAACGACTGTGGGATGGGAAGCTGTGCAGAGTTATGCGCTGAAAAGTTTCAGATAACTAGGGAGCAGCAAGTATGTTGTTCTTTAAATCTTTTCTTGAATTAAAACCGTGATGCTTGTTGTATGTTTAGTAGGTTTCATTGAAACGCAAAACATTAACTAGTTGATTGGTGTCGAATTGATGAATATGCAGGATGACTACGCTGTTCAGAGTTTTGAGCGTGGTATTGCTGCTCAAGAAGCTGGCGCCTTTACATGGGAGATCGTCCCGGTTAGTATATTTTTGTATCATCTTTTGTTAATGCCATATATATACTTGGTGAATACAATTATTGATTGGTCATACAGGTTGAAGTTTCTGGAGGAAGGGGTAGGCCATCAACCATTGTTGACAAGGATGAAGGTCTTGGGAAGGTGAGTTATGTGTCCTGCGGGTCAGTTTCTTCGGTTAGCTCGGGTCGGTTAGTTCGGGTTGGTTGAAATCTCGCCGAAATGAACCGGAAAGAAATTTGGTTAACATTGGTATTGTTTGGTAATTTTTTTCTTTTAGAAAACCAAAATAACCGATTACCGAACCAAAAACCAAAATTTTGTTTTAGTTGCCGAATTGAACCGGGCCTTCTAACTGATACGAACCAAAAAAAATTCGACAGGTTTGGTTCGGTTAATAACTGCAGGCCTATGTTATGTTCACCAGTGAACATGAACTTGTGTTTCTCTTGTTACTCGCCTGTTGCATACTATTTTTATATGTAAACAATAAATGAGAACTAAATTAGTATGCTTTTGCTACATGTATGATCTCTTACTATCTCAGTTTGATGCTGCAAAACTGAGAAAACTCCGTCCGAGTTTCAAGGAGAATGGAGGCACTGTTACAGCTGGAAATGCCTCTAGCATAAGGTTATATTCTCATCTAGAGTTTTAACTTCTGTTTTTCTTAACTAAAGTTTTTTGTTTCCCTCTGAACAGCGATGGTGCAGCTGCCCTTGTCTTAGTGAGTGGAGAGAAAGCGCTTCAGCTAGGACTTCAAGTACTCGCAAAAATTAAAGGTTATGGTGATGCAGCTCAGGTACATCACTTATGATACTGCCCCCCCTTTCTTAAAATGCAACATTTTTAGATGTTTTGTTCCATTCATTGAGTGAGACCCAAACCCTACAGGAACCAGAGTTTTTCACTACTGCTCCTGCTCTTGCGATACCAAAAGCTATTGCACATGCTGGTTTGGAATCTTCTCAAGTTGATTACTATGAGATCAATGAAGCATTTGCAGTAAGAAATAACTGTCTTCTTCCTCCTAAAGAATACAGAAAACTCTGTGATGGCTAATTTTTACTGAACTGCCTTATTTTGCAGGTTGTAGCACTTGCAAATCAAAAGCTACTAGGGATTGGTCCGGTCAGTCTTCTTACATCATCTGAGTCTACTAAACCTCGTCTTCTCAATCAGCTTACTCAAGTGTTTTCTTTTGGCATTCAACAGGAGAAGGTGAATGTAAATGGAGGAGCTGTCTCCTTAGGACATCCTCTAGGCTGTAGTGGAGCCCGTATTCTAATCACATTACTTGGGATACTGAAGAAGAGAAACGGAAAGTACGGTGTGGGAGGAGTGTGCAACGGAGGAGGAGGTGCTTCTGCTCTTGTTCTTGAACTTGTTTGATGCATTTATGAATCCAGGTAACTTGCATTCTGAGTATTGTTCATCAGTCCAAGAAGCCAGAAAATAAAAAGGAACATGTGAAACTCATGATCTCGTCCCATGTGTGGTGTTTGTTTTCAGGTTGGTGAACTATATAGACGTATGTCACGTATCTATCTTTCTTCCAACTTCCAAGAGTCAGTGATTGCAATTCAAGTTTGATATTGGTTGGTCCCTCAATAAACGAGTGATCTTTGATGTTGTTAAATCTATTTAGTTATATGAACTCTGTTACTGTTTCTGTTTCCGTACTTGGTGACCTCAGTTCTCAGTTACGAACCTATTCATTTTAGACTTCTAATGATAGTTTCACCATTTGTCAAACCCTTTTGCTAGTCGGTGTCTTCCTCTTCTTTGTAATGAATACTTTCATCTTCATGCAAATCATGGTATTGTTTTTTTCTTTATGATATCTAGTCACCTCAAATGTACACATATTTGAAAAGGTTGTTCATGCCATAGTTCAAGATAGCCGTGCGACTTCGTTTTTCCGAAACCGAACCAAACCATCGTTTTTCGGTTAACCGAAATTTTTAAAACCTATTCCGAAATTAACCGAAAATAACGGATTTTTTTGGTTTTCGATTAATTCTGGTCTAATTTTCCAAAAAAAAATAGATGCTTTCGGCTAAATTCGGTCTGGTTTTTCGGTTTTAAATTTTTTTTTATTTTTTATTTTAAATTCGAAAACCAAACCGAACCGAAAACCGATTTACTTTTCAAAATCGTACCGAACTAAACCGAAAACCAAAAATTTCGGTTCGGCTCGGTCCGGTTTCGGACAAAAGTCGCAGGGCTAGTTCAAGATATGTCACTTAATCACTCACTAGTCACTGCACGTAGTAAAACAAACCTAGTGATTATTATCTTGTGGAGATGCGTTTGGTTAACTGAACAAGCCCTTAAGTGAATGAAAGATGACAGCGTTATCCAAATTTGGTTCATGGACTTTATATTGTGAGTAACTAACACTAGACTTAAGTGTTGGTTTTCAACTACAGCCTATGTTGGTTTTCAACTACAGCCTACAGGGTAATTTGGCCACATTAATTTAACAACTGATGTTAGTTTTTCATACTAATAAATGTTAGCTATACGGATTTTATATATTCACATAATAATTGTTTATTTAAAGAAAAATAATTAGATTGAAGTTTAGAGGACTAGGACGAATTTCCAACTTAGGAGCATAAAAATTATGGTTCAAATATAAGAATGGTCTTTGGAAAAGAAAAAAATATATATGCATAAAAGAATGGTTATATATATATCTGCGTATGTGTATTGTGTAAGTAAAGTATATGTGAAGATGAAATTGGATTTGGACAGATGGGAGTGAGTGTGATTGTTTGTTTGTTTATGGGAGGGGATGTTTGTGTGCACCCTTTTTCTTCTTTGTTTTCTTTATCATTGTACTTGAGCTTTTATCTCTTTATCCCCTCCTTAACCTTCTTTACTCCTTTAATCATTACCAAATCCTTCTTAATTATTTAATTCAAATGTATTCACTTACTAATAGGTACATGAGCTGCGTATCTTATTACCATTCGTCTTTTCTTGGCGTTTTTTCTTTACTTGTTTTGGCGTTAGGGTTGACCTAATGTTTGCATGGTGTTCTGCGCTTGTCTCTCGAACTCAGTAACTTATTATATGACAATGCATATATCAGAAAGTCTAGCTAGTTGATTTGAAAGAAATTAAACATTGGATACCAATTCCTTAGCTTGACATTATTTCTTTATTGCTCTTTTCTGTCACCTACTACTCTTTTGTCAACTTTTACTTTTTATATTTAATTCTAACATTTGTTTATATTGGATCGTAATTTGTTTTTATATATCTATAACTTCTTGTTGATAATATATATGAGTAAAATTTTAAGAAATCTTGTTTTGAGTAATTTCATACAATAGTCATCAATCAGATGTTTTATATGAGTTTTGTTAAGTTTTAAGTGGCAGCAATTTTTTTTGTCAACTGTTCATATGTTTAAACGAAGTTTTCGTTGATAGAATGTCATTTCAAATAACATGAGAAAATACTATGTTTCTCATCATAGCATTTTATGTATCTTTATTTCTATTTTTATTACCACAATAATGATAAAAGTAAAACACAAGAAATATCATGGAACTATTGTAAATATGTCTAGTAATTAATCAAGTTACCAAACATATACATAGTTTATATAGAGATAAATAAATGCATGTTTATGTTAAACAAAGACAATATAAGTTTCTTATCTTTACAATTTTTTTTTGTTAATGACATTAAGTTTCTTACATGATTGTATATGGAAATCTAGTAATATATATATTTATGAATACCTATACTATCTTCTATAGTTTACCCGTAATCTCCGTTGTTTTCCGCGTGCTTATAATCTCAACAATTTCCGCGTGCTTATAATCGATCGATTGGTCGATTTCTCAACAAAGTTTAGCAGAACTAACATTGCTGTTGAATCCCGATTTCGTAGTTATGTTCTTGTTATTGACTGGATTCAATGTTTCCATAATTAGGATACACGAGTTTGTGTTTACGAAAACCAATATAATATATAATCGACATACCAAATATGCTTAACAGACAAACCCCCTTATATACACGGTTACCACCACAGGACAAACAAACCCTATCTATTTCATTTCATTTCCTTGTCGACATGCATTTCAATAATTTTATACAGTGAATACATCTGGCTATACGTATATTATACGTATACAATGCACACAATGTAACATATATAGAGGCTAGGACAGCTGAGTATTAACACAAATTTCGGGTTTTGCTATTTTTGGCGAAATTCCAACGCAAAAAGACAACTAAATAGTTACTTGTTGACTAAATGCTTGATAGATTTTTTTTTTCTGAAAGTAACTAAATGCTTGATAGATGCTTGTTGATTTTTTTGGCTCTCAGATAATGATCTCATTTTTCATGTCATTCTATTTTTTTCTGTCTGTGTGGCAGTCTTTTTTTTTTGTCTTTGCGTTTGGATGCTAGTGTAAGGCTATTGTTCGTTAAAATGATACAAATTTATGCTTTGTAAAATTTGTTGGGTATATATTTCGTTTTCTTCTTTGAAACAAGGGAAATTGCACCCAGTAGACACAAAAAAAAAACAAAATTCACTAACTAACTAAAAAAATCTCCTCTCTCCTACTTTCTCTTCCTATTTCTCTCTACTCTCTCTCTAAAAATCTAATTTCACTTTTTTTTGCTATTTAGCAAATAAACCCTTGAAACAAATCTAGTTCTCTTTAAAATAGATAAACTTATATACAGTACTTTTCTTTCTTCTACAAAATATGGTAGTTCATCAATAAAATTTTAGAAACTTGCGGAAATGACGAGTTTAGATAAAATGGATAAAAAAAATATTTCTAATATATATATATTGATAACCGTGAGGATACAGCGACTGAAGTTAATTGATTAGTTCTACGAGGCCCACGGTACTTTACATATTTTTGTGATTTAACGTTAGTCCGGGTATTCACACGGGGTTTTGAAGCCAGGTCTGTATTGGGGATGTTGCTCCCTCAAGACCACTAGCCCACCACCACGTGGTTATCTCTAATATATATTGATATAGATTTCTTTAAAATAGATAAACTTTATAATAGTGGTGGAATTTATTTTAATGTATTCCTTTAAAATATTATTTTATTATAGTAAAGAAAATAGAAAATTGCTATTTCTTACTCTATTTATAAAAGAAGAGATTAGCAATTCCTATTGTAAAGAAGAAATAAAACGGAATGAAGTAAAATTGTCTCTAAATGGTACTATAAAAACAAATATATATAGATTGGTTAGAGATGTTCTTAGTGTGTTATAATGATGGGCAAAAACTAAAGACTCGATTTTAACTCCCTCCCAAAACAAAAAGAAAAGAGAATACCCAGTGGAAAACCGCCCCGAGTGACATAATGAAATGACAATTATTTCTAAAATTTGAAAAATGTTAAAATTTCCAATTGCATGCGCCTTTTATATTATGACCAAAAAAAGAAATTACTCGCAAATATGTTAATACATCTATATACTAATATATCTACGTGTACATGCATGAATATACCCTGTTTAGATAAGAGATCTCTTTAGATAATTGTACAACGTCCCGATACAAGAAAGACGAGAACGTGAAAAATACATGAAAGATTGGAAGGACTAAAAAAATATATCCCCTCTATTTCAAATTATTTGGTGTTTAATTTTTTACATATCAGTTAAGAAATTATTAATTTTATTAATTCTGCTTCTTTTTGTATTAACTAAAGCCATTTCGACCAATAAAATGATACAATAAAATATATATGATTGAAACACTAAATAATATCTAAAAAATAAAACATCATATATCACTTAGACTGAAACAAAAATAAAACCTTAAGACATCATTTAAAATGAAACAGAAAATGTAAAAAACGAATAACATTGTATTTTTACCTCTAAGAAAATATGATAACTATTAGCTTATTATCTTATCGATTTATGTTATATTTTGAATCGATCCAATTTACGACCAAAAAAATTATTAATTTAGTTTGTTTATTAATTTATCAAATATTAATTTATAGAATATCTACTGTGTGTTTATAATTTTATGTATGTAGGTATAAAAGGGAAGAAAGAACATGTTTTAAAAGAAAAACGAAATCTGACCCCCTAAAAAACGAAATTGGAAGAGCATTGGATTTGCAGTTCTCTCTCGTGGATTCTTTCCCTTGGACCCTTCCTTCACCTCGATTCCCTTCAAAAGTCACAAATCTTCTCTCTTCATATATAGATGTTCACATGCATACATTAGATATATCTTTACTTACAACTATCCGTCGATTATAGATCTTCACATGCACATATACTCCAACTAATTTTACATAAAATTTGATAATTTCCTCAATCCAACTAAACATCAATTATATCAATGCATCGATTGGTCTTGAGTCGAATGTAGTATAAATGGTGTGAGAAGCCTTAGTTTGCTGTGGGATATAATCTACATGGTTTGATGTTCGTAGACGTACGTTATTGTTTTAGGTGTAAAATATTTCAGGTGGGAGTGATCACGTAGTTGAATGTAATTTTCATGTTAGAAGGAAAAAAAGTATATAAGTTACTAGATAAATTCAAAAGAAAAAACTCGTGATGGAATAGTTTTTTCGTGATTTATTTTATTTTATTTTGGATTTTAGTTTTTGTTTTCAATTGTTAATTAAGGTCTTGCTTTTTTTATTTGATTTTTTTTTTATGTTTTGTTGTAGCTAGTTCATTTCTTTACTTTTCTTTTCTTTTCAAACTAGAATTTAGATTTTTGAAAACAAAGTTGAATGGGAATTTGATCAGTAAGATGGGTAACTAGATCCTTATTTTAACTATTGTCTAAAAAATTGATTAAGTAAGATGGGTTTTAGCTAATTCATGTTTTGTATTCTTTTAAAATTTATTAAAAAGAATAACTATTTTTATCAATAAAATAAATCTATACTTATGTTTTCAAACAATTAAAATATTATATAACATTTATATACAATACATCAAATGACCACTTAAAATGCGTATATTTTTGTGGTTGTAGTTCTTTGTTACTCAAGAAAATTAAAAACAGTATTTTCTGCGGAGAATTGTGTTTTCTTCTAAAGTTTTGTAGGTTAATTAATTTTGATTTAAAATAGTGAGTGGGAGAACAGTACTGTTCAGAAACCCAAGGAATCCACACGGACAATACATTTTAAGCCTGAAGGAAACAAAGAACATACTTGTCGTTCCAAATCCTTATAACTTTCGACGTTACCAATTCATCTTGATTAGGTTTGAAGTTTCAGATCTCTTGCTAGCTCACTTTCAAAAGGCATTCACGCGTCCCGAATACATTAACCAATAATATATTAGAGTCACTGTTAGCGAAAATAATCTCGTCTCCATGTACGAAAAAAACCTCAAAATCATTTTAAACTATTACTAGATTTTGGTCCGCGCAACCGCGTGTGTGTTTGTTTTTACTTTTCTATACATAAATTATTATTTTTAAACATTAGTGGTATATATTTTTAAATCATATACTTAAATATTTATATAACTATTTCAAATACAATAATTTTATAATTTACATGTTATAATTAATCAATTGTTTAAAACCATATGTTTTTTCACTTCTTATTATATATTTATCTTATTGTATTTGCATTTAGTTATTAAGAAAATTAATATATTCATGAGAAAGCATGTTTGAAAATTATTTTGTATTTAATTTATGCTAAATTCTGACCCGTGTTTCAAAGCTGTATTTATTTTTACTAATATTTTTATGCTTATTCATTTTAGATAATATATTATTGTATATACAAAAGTCTAAGATATGTTAATTTTTAGACATGTATTATATGGTTTGCTAATTTTAAGCCGTTCTATCATCATATTATATTTTTAAAATAAATAATTTATATTTATGAAAATAATATTTATAAATTTATCAATTGAATATACTTTTATCATATTTATCTAAGTATAATAATTGTATTTTAACATGATCATGACTATAAAGTAGATAAAATAGGATATAAGTTATTTATTTTTCATTTTATAAACGATAACTTAAAATACATTAAATTATTATTAAAATATTTTTACACAGATTTATTAGAATTTTTAAAATATAATATATAATTATATATTATATTTAAAATGAAAATATATTATGAAATTAGTTACAAAGATTTTATATTATAAGCTTTAAAGAAATACATGCTAATTTTTATACATGTATTATATAGTTTGCTAATGTTAACCCATCTTACCAACATATTAGATTTTATTTTTGAACATAAATATTTTATACTTACGAAAATAAATTTATAAAATTTATAAATTTAATACAATTTTATTATATTTATCTCAATATAATAATTTTCTTTTAATATGATTGATTATGATTATATAATATATAAAATATTACAGAAATTTTTATTTTTTTATTTTATAAACGATTACTGAGTTTATTAATGTAGAATAATATTTCAAACTAATTTCGAAATTAGTGAAAATATTTAAATATAATTTCAAAAATGAAGATCTTGTAAAAATCTTTTAAAACAGATTTGTTAGATTTTTAAAATAAATATATTTATATTTAAAATAAAAAGATATCAAAAGATATTATGATTAAAATATTTTAAAGATTTATGTATTATTAGTCTTAATAAAATATATTTAATAAAATTTCTAAGTGATAGTCCAAATTAAAAAAAAAATCACACATAAAAGAAGTCATGAGTTCTCTTTTAATATATAATGTTTTTGTAATCAATCCGATACTTTGATTCGCTCTTATACCATATATGTGAATTACTATACATACATACTAACCAATTATGTTCAATCAATCATTGGATATACATATGTAGTTTTTTTCTGTCAATACATATGTAGTTTTGTATCAGTGTTAGGTAGGTAAGTCCATTGGTTATATCAGGATAGAAGATACGTTGGATATAAAAAGCAAATAAACAAGTAGTTATAAGTTCTATCGGTAGCTTTTAAAACAAAAAGACAACAAGTAATGATATATACTAAGGTTATAAAAGCAACAAGAACCACCCAACCAACATTAATTTTTATTCTTTTACAGATTGAATATAAACATCACTCCCTCTCTGCTTCTCACTCACACACAATATTTTTAGTTTTTACATATATATTTATATGCCCCTGTGTGATTTCAATAGCTGTATCAAATTATCAATCTTCTCTCTTTGTAAACACGAAACCTCTCTCTCTCTATCTTTCTAGTATCATGTCGAAGAAACGAATTGGAATGGTCGAGAAAAGTAACAACAAGAGACAACGAGTGAACCTTGTTCCCAAGTTCTCCATCAACGACAACCATGACGTGCTGGTAGAGATCCTCCGGCGACTAGACGGCCCTTCTCTATGCTCAGCCGCTTGCGTGTGCCGTCTTTGGTCGGCCGTGGCTCGCAACGACTCAATATGGGAAGAGCTCTGTTTCCGACAAGTGTCACCACGACCTTCACTTTCCATACGCTCCGTTGTGTCAGCTCTCGGTGGCTACCGACGTCTCTACTTCCTCTGCATCCGTCCCTTCCTCGCACGACTCCCTAAGATTCTCTGGAGCCAAGACCAGCTTCAGCTCTCACTCTCTCTTTACTGTGTCCACTATTACGAGCGCATTTACGTCGGCGCCGCGCCACCTTCTTCGCTCATGTTCCTTCGAATGCCCGTCAACGTCGTCTGATTAGCCTTTCACCGGAACGGCCTATAATAAACTATTAGTTCCTAAGTGTGTATTATTCTTTATCGTATATTATTATTTGCTACGATTTGTTACGGGTGTTCCATTTTTTCTTGTCAACACTAAGTTTCATCTTTCATTATAAGATTTATATTAATAAACGTGAGATCTTTTTTTCTTCACTCTCTACGTACTGCCAAATGCCAACGTGTAGCTGTTTTAGTGTTTTGTCTCTTCTGCTTTTTTTTCCCTTTTATAAACAAAAAGTCTAGAGCTCCAAATTCATTAATTCAACTTTTTGTTTTAATGTGAAAAATATATAGAGAAATTATATTGTTTCGCTGGAAATTTACTGCTTTTTAAACTATCCACTCTGTTGTTATATATGAATATACAGTATGATTTGTCTAAATGATAAGATTAAACATGGAAACCTTTGACCCAAAAAAAAAACATGGAAACCAAAGTGAGGAGTATACTGGTTAGCCAACAATCTAGAGTAATACTAGATGATATCTACAAACATACGCATACTAGAGTCCAACGCTTGACATCTTAAAAGCAAGAAATCATAGTCTAAAATTAAAAGTATATAGTGAATAAGACGAGCTAGAAATGGGATGGTGAATTGGATATCTTTGTATATGTACTTTTGTTGTTGGAGTATAGATTCGTTAAAAGCGGTCAAGCTAGCTGATGGACCACAAAGACAAAGGCATACAACTTTCTTTGCTAATCCCTATCAAAATGTATTAAAGGCCCATTCAACAACAATAACAGCCTGCCTTGATTTTGACATTCCCGTATCTACACTGGCCCATATAATTCGTTTTTGTGCTAATTTTACCAACATACAGGAAAAAAAAATCAAAGCGAAATTAAATAAAAATATATACGATTTTTATTGGTACGAATGAGTTTGAATGTAGCTCCCCTCAGTTTCAAAATAATTCATATTTTAGAAGAAAATTGTTTCAAAAAAAATATTTTTACATTTTTAATATATCATTTATTAAGTAATAATGGAGAGTCAATGGAGGGAGTGTAAGAAAATTTAGGAAAAAAACTGAAGTCAAAAGTCAACAAGACACAGAGATCACCGGCTGGTTCGGTGACCTTTACATAGTAAAGAAACCGGCAGCTGTGTGGAGCGGTTAGAACTTTCAACTATTTCAGTCAAACCCCCCGAACATTCTTCTCTCTTTCTTTCCTTTTTTCTCCTTAAAAAAATAAAATAAAAAGTAAATTATTCTTCTCCTTACAGGTTGTCTTTGCTCACTCTCCTCCCCCCATCGTTCCTCGGCTACATCTCCCGCCGTCTCTCCCGTTCCGGTGAGTCCTCCTCCTTTTTAGTTTACGCCCGGATCTGTTTTCTCTCTGTCTCTTGTTCCCTATGAGTAAAAAAAAAATGGAAACTTTCTTATACGAGTTGGTTTAATCTCGATGCTTGTTTTGAAAATCGGTTTAGATCAGTGACGATTAAGTTAGCTATACAGTCTCTAACCTTTGATTTAGTTGATATTTGTAACGAATCTGTAATATTCTCCGTCTTTTTCGTTTCGGATTTGTTTAATCACATGAGGCGAATAGGTTCGTGTCTTGTAATGAAGCTATAGAGAAGCCATTTACTCTTGATCTTGCTTGTCTTAACGACACAAGAACGTGCCTTTGTCTTTTAGAAAAAAAAAAGGGATTTTTCTAGGGATTTTGACTAATAATTTGGGTTAAAGTCAAATTCATAACTAACTATGTGAATGTGAGATTACATTACTTTTGATGCAGCCCTTTTTAACTTGTTGGATGGGCACATCATCAGGCTCCAACCACCCTCACCAGATGCTACCTCCACGTCATCAGCTCCGAACCGGAGCCCTCGAAACAACTCTCTCACTCGTCTCACACGAGGGCCATGAGCCACGTTCCAACAACAACTCTGACGCCATCCGCGAGTCCCCAGCCGAGAGCGCCAGCTCTCAAGAAACATGGCCGCTCGCTGATCCCGTAACAGCAAAGAAGAAGACGGCGGTGAAACAAAAGACAGAGCCTGAGGAACAACAACAACAACAACAACAACAAACCGTGATGCACCACGTCTCCAGCGCAGATAAAGTATCGGTCCGAGACATCGCTAGAGAAAGAGTGGAGATAGTCGCAGAGAGAATGCACAGGTTACCCGACGAGTTTCTCGAGGAGTTGAAGAATGGTCTTAAGAACGTTCTCGAAGGAAACGTCGAGGAGTTCGTGTTCTTGCAGAAGCTTGTTCAGAGCAGATCCGATCTGAAGAACCCCGCAACGTTACTCAGAGCCCACCGTTCCCAGCTTGAGATCCTCGTAGCGATAAACACTGGAATCCAAGCGTTCTTGCACCCGAACGTAACTCTCTCTCAGTCATCTCTCGTGGAGATATTCTTACACAAGAGGTGCAGAAACATACCCTGCCAAAACCAGCTACCAGCCGACGGCTGCCGCTGCGACGTTTGCGCCGCCAGGAAAGGCTTCTGCAGCCTCTGCATGTGTGTGATCTGCAACAAGTTTGATTTTTCAGTCAACACCTGCCGCTGGATAGGGTGCGACTCGTGTTCACACTGGACTCATACGGATTGCGCTATAAGAGATGGACAGATCACTGCAAAGAACGCGTCGGGTCGTTCTGGAGAGATGATGTTCAAGTGCAGGGCGTGTAACCACGCTTCTGAGCTGATTGGGTTTGTTAGAGATGTGTTTCAGCACTGTGCGTCGAACTGGGATAGGGAGTGTTTGGTGAAGGAGCTGGATTTTGTTAGTAGGATCTTCCGAGGAAGCGAGGATCAGAGAGGTAGGAAGCTGTTCTGGAAGTGTGAGGAGGTTATGGATAAGATTAAAGGTGGCTTGGCGGAGACAACGGCTGCTAAACTAATATTGATGTTCTTCCAAGGTAAGTGTATGTGTTTTATTATCAGTTTATATATTTTAACTGATTTAAAGAAATTTATATAGTATTTAAAAATATACAGATTTTTAAATGAGAAATTCCTTAGTATATCACTAAAAAAGTTTTTGTCACAGATATAACCCTTAAGGATCAAAATGACCAAAATATTTTATTAAGCGGTGTGTTTTAGGGTTTAGAGTTTAGAATTTAGTGTTTAGTGTTTAGATTTAAAGTGTGGAGTTTTGGGGATAGGATGCCAAATTTTTAAAACTAAAAAAATATTAAAATTTTCAAAATAAAAAATAAAAAATCTATTTTGGCCATTTTGTTTTTTTTTGAGGTTTATTTTTGTGACAAAACTTAAAAAGGTCTATTTGGGAGAATTGTTATTTTTAAATATAACATATGAATATTAATTAGTATTTACTACAATCCATCTTATGTACTTTTAACAAATAAATCTATACAAATTTTGTATGAAATCAAATTTATTAGTAAATCTGTATGATTGAGTAACAAGTTATTTGAATTTAGAATTTATAAATCATTAAACCAATAACTCATCTGGATTTTAAAATTATAGAACTAATAACACTAGATTTAGCTGAATTTTCAAATTTATTAAAATACATTTATGAATAAACATTACTGTGTGTGTTTAGTCTAACGCATTTTTGTTATTACAATGCCACTGAAGAGATTGAGTTAGACTCTGCTAATAGCTTTGAAAACGGAAGTCTCATAGCACCGCAAGATGCGTGCACCCGAATCGCCGAAGTAGTACAAGAGACTCTGAGGAAGATGGAAGTAGTGTCCGAGGAGAAGATGAGGATGTTCAAGAAGGCACGCATGGCGCTCGAGACGTGCGACAGAGAGCTGGAAGACAAGGCCAAAGAAGTGGCGGAGCTCAAAGCGGAGAGGCAGAAGAAGAAGCTTCAGATAGACGAGCTGGAGAGGATCGTGAGGCTGAAGCAAGCGGAGGCAGACATGTTCCAGCTTAAAGCCAACGAAGCTAAGCGGGAAGGCGAGAGGCTGCAGAGGATTATGCTTGCGAAAACTGATAAGTCTGAGGAGGAGTACGCGAGTAACTATCTGAAGCAGAGGATGAGCGAGGCCGAGGCGGAGAAGCAGTATCTGTTTGAGAAGATTAAGCTGCAGGAAAGCTCGAGGGTAGCAGCATCACAGAGCAGTGGTGGTGGAGGAGACTCGTCGCAGGTGTTGATGTACTCGAAGATACGTGATCTGCTTCAAGGATACAATCTCTCGCCTAAGGTAGATCCTCAGTCAAACGAGCGTCATCCTTTTAGATCCAACCCTTGATGCTTCTTCCCTTTCATATATAGTTTTCATATCCTAAAACTCATTGTAAACCGAATGTTTGTAGCCTTAATAACTCTATCTACTGCTATTTTCTAGTTTATGACATGTGTTCTCACTTTGTTGATATCAACTTGTTATTCTGTTGTGTGGTTTCTTTATTGGTTGATTAGGTGATTTATGAAACGCAAAGAGACTTTGATTGCAGAAGCAACAAAGTGTTAATTTTATTTTATGTATGTTCTTAAACTCTTACATTGGCTTTGATCTATCCAACTCTTCATCTTGGATGATTCTCTGATTACACCTGCAGGAGAAGAAATTGCTAGCAACAAAAAAATCATGGCTCATTCAATATATATTACAACCAAGCTCGTTTTTTTTTCTACACGACAGTATTTGTTTTTCTTATCTTGAGTTTGAAGAAAAAAATGTCTATTAGTGATTGTTCAAATGTATGGTAAGCTTGTTCACATATGCTCGGGTGGCAGGAACCATCATTCCTATTTGTACTCAAAAGAGAGAAACCAAAAGTTTGCACTCTCTCTCTTGGGTTTTGAACTAGGGGAACACCTTTCAGTTTAATCTACATAAAATGGCTCACTCATCGAATCATACTTTTTATCCTTTATCTAGTAGATTAAATATTTGAATATTTTGTTGGTAAAAAAAGTTGATTATTTACACTTTTACGGCAGCATAGATGATAAAATTGGTGCATATATTTTAGTTATTTATAATCTGAGAACTAAATGTATTATTTCTATTAAATGGGCACTAGGAAGACCATTTTTCTAAAAATCAGTTTTAGACATTTAAAAATCGGTATAGGCACCTATTTAAACTATAATCCTTTATAAAACCCATAATTATTACCTAGTGATTTCTTAATCATCGAGGAAGACTGCAGAATTTCTGCATTTCATCACCAAAAAAAGTTCTGGTTGGAGATGGTGTGAAAGTAGTTGAAGACACGGTTGATAGAATTAAGCCACGAAAAGAACAAGGAATGCAAAAAAGAGTTAGCATTAGATTTTATTTTAGTTCACAAGTCATGTAAATACAGATTCACATCACATAAATTGTCCATGTATCCTTCTTTGTATGAAGATACAAAAGGACAGATTTGATGTATATAAGTTTAGAAAACATTCCATATCATTTTTTTTTTTTTTGTAAAAAGTGATACCTACATGTTAGAATGGGAGGGTTGTTAAAAAGAAAAGATTAAAGAACAGCAAGGGGGTTTCGTTGTGGGGTCAACATTCACTTCACTTAACAAAAAGAGAGTAAAGGTAAAAAAGAAAGCTAATCTTCTATAATTTCTTACTGCTTGGGATTCTGATTCAATTATATCTTGTTGCTTTGCGAAAGTGAATCTACCCCTATATGACATTCTGACTTGCTATTCAAAAACAAAGAAAAAGAAAAAGATTGGAGTAATTTAGCATTTAGTTGCAAAGTCTTCAACTTGTATTTCGGTTTAATATGTTAGTTTATTCATAACCTACAATTTAACATAACCTACAATCTAAAAAAAAAACATAACCTACAATTTATTTATGAAAATGTCATCACGTTAGTTAGCAAAAAATGTCATCACGTCATTTGTTGATTCTATAAAAGACTATCTATCAAATATTTTCATTTAGTTTATAAAAATTCTCAGAAGTAAATAATGCTTTAAGTTAAATATACAATGATGGCTGTTCATATTTGACCACTTTACACTACTAGTATTTTTTTTTTTGTATTTTTCCTTATGATCCAACATGCTTCCGAACATGGATATATCAGTTCTAACTGAACGCTTCGGTTGGATCATCAAAATGGTATCCTAAAATTTGAACAAAACTAATTAGAAAACTTTAAACTTATTACAAACGTTTGGAAGTGATCAAATCAACATAGCTGTGTTTTCAACAGTCGTGTGTGGCATGGAATCACATAATTTGAATTCTAACATTATTGTAGTCTTTCTCTACGCGGTCAACATGCTATGACTTTGATTTTCTTTGGACTATGGTATTCTCCTCTTGTTTTGTTTTTTCCTCTTTTCTATATTCTTGAATTAAAAATAATTATGTTTTTCATACATTTTCCTTATAATATAGATTCGAATACTGAAAGTTGAAAAAACGGATTGAGACAAATATTGGACTGGGGACATGTATCTTAAATATAATTGATGTGGTGGTGGTCGAGACATGTTTGAGTGGTTTAATCGTTAATAACACGCCTGATTGAGATTCTTTTCTCTCTCTGGTAAGAAGAGTGACTTCTGTTTTAAAGTCACATGTGCCTCGTCTCCGACAGTTTTATCTCTCTTCTTGCTCCTTGGCTCTGGTTCACATGGTACTTCAATAAGATTCACTAACTTTAAGGTGTTTCATCTCAGAAGAGTCAGGTGGGTACTTCTAAGATTATTTTCTTTTTCTTCACACGAGCAATTCTGTTTGATCTTGAACTCCTCCGGTCACACATAAGATTATAAACCCTCTCTCTCTCTCTCTGTCTTGATACTGTCTGCTCAAGTAATCTAGCCACCGACCAAAAAGGTATGAATTTTTGCTGCTCTGTTGAGTTCTTGATCTTTGTTTTTATGAGTGGCTAGAACTGCTAAGTAGATTTGATTTGTTTATTATATATTCTTCAATTGATTGAATTATATTTTTTTTTCCTTGTTGGGTTCCTTAGCAAATAGAGGGATCTTGTGGTTATGTGTTACACAACTATATGTTAAGACTTAAGACAATTCAAGTCTTGACATGAGCTAGAGCTTCTCTTGAATGATGATTTTTTTATTATTTCTACTTGTAGTATTGCAGATTATTACAAGGTGTTAATCACACAAAGTGACAAGAAATGTACAAGCATACAAGACAAGAGATTGAAGCTTACTCCTTACCTCCTTTTGAGGCCAACTCTGTTGGTAAGCTTAGGTACATACCGGTTAACAACTCTCGTAAACGTTATTGCATGCTCGAGCCATCATCATCATTACCTGACTCTACGGTTTTGGTATCAAACAACAACAACAACTCGACACATGAGGATACGTCCGCCTCTTGTGTGACCGACGATTTTAATGACAAGATAAAGGAACTTGAAACAGCGATGATGGGACCAGACTCTTTAGACTTAGCCCTTTATTACAATGACTCATTTGTATCAACGCCATGTCAAGTGACTAATAGCTGGAGATCAACTCTAGAGGCGGTCTCTAGACGTGACCTAAGAGCTGATCTTGTTTCATGTGCAAAAGCCATGTCTGAAAACGATCTTATGATGGCAAATTCGATGATGGAGAAGCTGCGTCTGATGGTTTCTGTTTCTGGCGAGCCTATCCAACGGTTAGGAGCTTACTTACTAGAAGGCCTAGTGGCTCAGCTAGCTTCATCAGGCAGTTCCATATACAAATCACTTAATAGGTGCCCTGAACCCGCAAGCAACGAGCTTCTCTCCTACATGCACATCCTCTACGAGGTTTGTCCTTACTTCAAGTTCGGATACATGTCAGCGAATGGTGCTATCGCTGAAGCCATGAAGAATGAAAACAGAGTTCATATTATCGATTTTCAGATCGGTCAAGGGAGTCAATGGGTTACTCTTATCCAGGCTTTTGCGGAGAGGCCCGGTGGGCCTCCTTGGATACGTATAACGGGTATTGACGATATGACTTCAGCGTATGCTCGTGGAGGTGGGTTGAGTATTGTGGGAAATAGACTTGCAAAGCTTGCTAAGAAGTTCAACGTTCCATTTGAGTTCAACTCGGTGTCGGTGTCAGTGGCTGAAGTTAAACATAACAACCTTGGAGTCCGAACAGGGGAAGCTCTAGCCGTTAACTTTGCCTTTGTGCTTCATCATATGCCTGACGAGAGCGTTAGCACCGAGAATCACCGGTACATATTTTTGTTTTTTTTTGTTTTGAAACTTGTTAAAACATAATACGTATATGCTTGGGTGTTTACTTTGCCTTGACTCAGGGCCAGCTCAAAAGTTTCATGAGTCCTAGAGCAAAAAATAATTTAGAACCATAAAAATAATATTTATTTTAAGTTTTTATTAAATGTTATCAAAAGAATATCATAAATAATTTTTAATAAAATTTATTTTGAAAACAAAATTATTTTTATATATTTTAGACCTTTTTATTAATTTTTTTTTTGTCTAAAAGTGTACATATATTTAAAAAATTTCAAATCCTTGACTATTAAGATAGGGAGGAACACAAGATTGGATCCGGCCGGTTGCAACGTTTGTCCCTGCCTGACTGAGTATGTATATTTTTACAGGGACCGGTTACTGAGAATGGTTAAGGGCTTATCTCCCAAAGTGGTGACTCTAGTGGAGCAAGAATCAAACACAAACACGGCTGCTTTCTTCCCAAGGTTCATGGAGACAATGGATTACTATGACGCTATGTTCGAGTCGATTGATGTAACACTTCCAAGGAATCACAAACAAAGGATTAATGTGGAGCAGCATTGTCTTGCAAGAGATGTTGTGAACATCATTGCATGCGAAGGAGCTGATCGGGTGGAGCGGCACGAGCTCCTAGGGAAATGGAGGTCACGGTTTGGGATGGCTGGTTTCACTTCTTACCCGTTGAGTCTCCTGGTGAATTCCACTATTAAAAGGCTGCTCAGCAACTATTCGGACAAGTATAGGCTTGAAGAAAGAGATGGAGCCTTGTATCTTGGTTGGATGAAACGAGATTTGGTTGCCTCATGTGCATGGAAATGATACGAACACATATACATATATTGTACTTTCAGTTAAAGTGGTTTCTACATGTAGGCAAATTTAGTCACTCATTTGAATCTTCAAAATAATAGAGTCTAGTATTAGAGACCAGTGGAGATGAACAACAATGAGGACCGGCTCTAAAATTTATTAGACTTGTGAAAGAATTATCATTTGGAAACATGCATATATTTTGGTATGGCTTGGAGGCCATATAAACTATCTACATATTAACAATTTAACACTGATGCCATCCGCATAAAAAAATCTTTAATCAAATATTCTCACCACATGAAAGTTTTTCAAAACTTATTCATCTTGCACAAACGACTAACAATAATCACCCAAAATAATAACTACCCGAATAAGAAAACAAAGAAGTCTTGCAAATACAAACTCTTCTGAATGAAGAAGACGATATGTGTTTGTTAACGTTATATTCTTATCTTGTTACATATATAAAAAAAGACGTACGTTCTAGTGCTCCATCAGTTCCGGATTGCTGTCACTACTCATCCATGTAGTGTTGCAGTTGTTGTTGGCTCTGTAACACTTACCGTGTTTGGGATCCGATGAAGCCATTGTGGGAGAACGAACGGGACAAACCGTTTTCGTTTGATGATGATGTATGTACTTTCTATCCTGCTCTTGAGGGATATCATAGCTTTCGAGTCGTTAACGGGAATCATAATGGGACCGTCGCTTGACTCGTCTCTACCTTCACACTGACGGTGGATCACAAACTTACCGTTATGTAAGTTAATAGATAGCAAGCTTTCTCGTTCCGTGCTCCAAAAATAGGCTGTTTTCGCATCAAAGGGGTTTATCGTCATCGGAACATAGTCGAAACGGGTCAAGATAGAACCTGGGGAGATTTCAGATATTAGTTGCCATCCCTCGCTCTGTAGCCTCCACGAACATAACTTGCTTCCATCCACTATGTTCATGTACATGAGAAACCCTTGACAAGTTGTGCAAGCTCTTGTGAATTTGGTAGTTTTCTCCAAGTCAGGGAAAGGCGTAACACGGCATCGAACAGAATCTATGCTAGTAGCATAGGTATCCATGGATAATACAACTTCTTGATGATCCATGTTCTGGCCAACCCAGTGCAGGTTACCGTTCAAGCTAATCGGATACTCTAAACAATTGAAGTATAAAGACTAAGGAAGATGTAAAGTTTCGAGACTCCACAAGCCTGTCTCAGATGAATATATAAGACAGCTTAACTTCCTATCTCCCAACTTTTTATCAAAGAGGACAATCTTGTAACCCAAAAGGTGGCCGTTCTCAGTTCGTGTGACAAGTCCCCATTCCCAGAGATATTCGTCCGTTTCAAACCCTATAGGAAGCACATCAAGAATGATTTCTACGCATTCCCGTGAAACCGGGTTAGCCACGTAGAGGGATCCCTTCTCCATGAGGGTTGACTTTATATGGATCAAAATCAACCCAACATCGGAGTAAGCCTTGACTCTGACTCGTCCGTATATGGACTTGTGGTACTTGTCGGTCAGGAAAGACTCGATGAAAGAGCCCAAAGATCGCTTAAGTCCCCATGTATCGCATTGGTAGAGACCCACCATCTCTGAGGCAATACCATAGCTGCACATGAGCGACCATGAAGAAGAGGGCGAGATTTGGTGGAAGAATCTAAAAAGGTTACGAAAAAACGGAGATTCTACTATTGATTTCCACTGCTTGCAAACAAGTTTGAAACATGTGAAGCTCTTAATCGGTAATCTCGCAAGTACCATCGTCCATAGATCATCTGTCAAGGATTCCATCTTCCTCTCTTCTCTTCTGAGTTGCACTTTTACTATTAGGGTTTTCTCGATGACATATAGGGAATCATCTTATTGATGGAACTTTCTCGATATATAGTACTATCATATTAATATTTTTAAATACTATAACATAATTGTAAAACTATGTTTAGATTGCTTCTCTATTATTGAAGAGATTTAAGGGATGTTTCATTAATATTTTAATATATTAAATAACATATCAACATATTAAATTTTAATACTAAGCTACATATTAACATAACATAACTTTTAATATTACAAATTTCAGACTTTTCTAAAACTACTATAAACCAAATCTGGACGTGGTGAATAAGACCGATTACTTATTTTTAGTTTGTCGTGAGAGTTTATTGCAATCATGAACTGATTACTTATTTTTAGTTTTGTTTGCTGTAACTGTAAGGTTGGAGTAAATGACCGATCAAATGACCATCGTTGGCAATCAAAAGATTGGAGGAAATTAAATCATACGAAAAAAGAAAAGAATATTATTATGATGATCCACTAAATGGGCTGGGTCATTTGGGCCCAAAGTTTTGTCATCCATATATAAAGCCCGTAAAAAAATCCTTGAGCAGCCGCATTTGGAGAGTGAATTAGGCAGTTGCATCCTCCCTCTAGGTTTTCACCAATTCGTTTTCGTTGCTGCATTCCCTCAAACAAAACAATCATCATGGTGGAGTTTTCATGCCTTTGTTTCTCCTTTTTCTTTTTTTTTTCTTCTCTTGATGGCTTTGTTTGAATCTTTTTTTTGTGGATGTGTGTCTCTCAGGTTCTCCAAAACGACATCGATCTGCTGAACCCTCCCGCTGAGCTCGAGAAGAGAAAGCACAAGCTCAAGCGTCTCGTTCAATCTCCCAACTCCTTCTTCATGGTACCTTTTTTTTTAATCCCTTCCATAAGTTAAAATTAGATTCGATGCAAATTTAAGTCTGATGTTTGTGTGTTGTGTTGCAGGACGTCAAGTGCCAGGGATGCTTCAACATGTAAGTTGTCTGGAGAATTGATTTAGATAAATTTAATATAGAGTAGTTTTATTAAATGTCTTGTTTTATTTACTAGAGATTGGTATTGTCTAGAGGTTTTGTAATAAACGCTTTAGTAACCTCTTTGTTTGGTGGTGGTGGTGTTACTTTGCAGAACCACTGTGTTCAGTCACTCTCAAACAGTTGTAGTGTGTGGAAACTGTCAGACGGTTCTGTGCCAGCCCACCGGTGGTAAAGCTAGGCTCACTGAGGGTTGCTCTTTCAGGAAAAAGTGAGAGGATGAGAGATTTCACACAAAAGTTGTAGTCTTTTTCACAAATGTTGATGTGAGAGATGAGAGATCAGATCTTTTATTCAGTTTGGTTTTTTCTTGCTTAGTAGTTTTTCATGAACTTATGTTTTGCTTATGAGTAGATTGTTAAGGTATCATCAAACTACTAGTTGAGTTATTCATCCTCTGCGTTGTTCTTTGTCTTCAGTTTAAACAGCCGTTGTTAAATTTGAAGTTTATTGCTTATATAAAACACACTTATGAATGGCTTGTTGAAAAGCATTGTAATACTTGTATGATTAGAAGAAACTCAATGTCTTGAAAATGCTAAGCTACCAGATTAGTATTATCTTAATTGATGAATTGGATTCACACTTTAAACTAATGTGGATAAACCACAAGACTAAGTATAATCTGTAAAATCTAAAATATCTAGAAAACAATGTAGAGTGAGGATCAAAGTGTGGCAATAAGTGAAAGAGAATCTTATAAAGTTTATTATAAATCATGGAGCAAGAAAATTCGCGGCGCCTTGAAATGTGAGACCAAGTGCGTAAAACACTTTCCAATCATACAATACCCCATCACCCGCAATCAGTTTCCTCCATCTCTTCCTCTTTTTCTTTCTTCTCCAATTTTTAAAAGAGTAAAGAAAGAATAACTTTATGAAGAAATAAAAGAAACAGAAAGTAATTGAATAAAGTGGTTGTAAGAGAAGTAGTGAAGTACAGTGAATTTACGTTGCCGCTGGATCTCTAAAGCTGTCTGTACCGAAGCAACTTTCCAATTCTGATATATTTTTTCAGAAGTTTTTTTTTTGCTAACCGAGTATTCTGGCCCCACCGAAATGATCCAGACTAGAGATCGAAGTGAGCATGGACGCTGCCAGGATGTCACCATGTGGCTCACCGTGTAACGGTCTTCGGTCTCGGATGCTGCAGCCCATATGTAAATTCCGCAGTAGCTAAAGCTCGAACCCAGAGGCGAACATTCCAGCTGGAGCTCCTATACCACTAGACCAAAGCAACTTGTTGTTTTTTTTTTTTTTTTTTTTTTTTCAGAAGTTGGATGAAACTTCTTTTTTGGTTACAAATAACTCTTTTGTTTCTATAGTTATTGTCAAGTTGCTTTTGTAGGTAAAGTTAATCACATTTATTAAATAACAAAAGTCTTTTCTTTATCAAATCTTTAAACTGAGAATTAGTGATAGAGAAACGACCGAACGTATCCATATTATGATGTAAAGAACATGAATTCTAATATCGAAACATAACAAACATCTTTATTCGTTTTAAATCTAATAGTATGATGCTTTATACTTCATAACCTACCCAACTCATCGCCAAAGCAACCCGTCAGGTCACATTTACAAACCAAACTAAACGTAATCAAGATTCATTTAACAAAATACAATAAGACATTTCATATCCATACATAATACATTCGTGGAATCATTATTCGTAGAGTTGTTCATCAGTATCGCATATGTTGCAGGTAGTTGATTTAGAGATTACATGATGATGTAATGTGTTACCCAGCGTTAAAAAAAAATACATTCGTGAAATGTAAGCACGATGCAATTGGATGAAAGGGAACGTGACATATGATAAAGGCCATAAAGGTTATACAAAAAAAGTAAGAGAGCCACTATATCAAATGGTCTAAACCCACGTGTTGAATTGTGGGAAGATTGCTCCGCCATTAAGTAAACCATATAGCCGTTAATCAAACACTACGACAAGACTCATGACTCCTATATAAACCCTTCAAGTCTCTGACCACCAATGTTCCTTTCCATGCTAATTAAGCAACATCTTCTTATACATTATTTATACAAACACCATAAACAATTTATTGGTTAAAGCTTATAGCTCTTACAAAGATTACAAAAAAGAAATGAAGAAAGCTACGGCATTGATGAAACGTATCGTTGTGTTGTTGAGCTCCGTAAAGAACAAAACAAGTGCCTTCAAAACAAGACTCATGGTGTTGTCTCTCGTGAAACACAAGAATGTCGGGTTCCGTTCCATTTCCAACAAGATCCACAACCTCCTGGGCCATTCTGATGATCAAGACCACGACCAAGACCGAGACGAGAGCAAGGCTATAATCCTCTACAGCAGTGGTGCATCCACAGTGGCTCATCATGATAGTTACGACGTACTAGAGGAAGAAAGCGACAAGTATCCTGATCTGAGGCACACACTGTTCGAAGGGGATGAGGATTTTGGGGAGTTGGAGGAAGGTTCCGTGATAGATATGGTGAAGAACTCGAAGGAAGAAGAAGGAGAGAGTTTCAAGCTAGAAGACGAGATCGACCATGTCGCAGATCTCTTCATTTCAAGGTTCCATAAGCAGATGAAGCTCCAAAAACTCTTGTCCTTCAAGAGGTATCAAGAGATGCTAGCCCGAGGCACATAAAACTCATATTCATATAGTCTCATATTACGATATTTGCTAACGTTTATATTTTGTGTTGTCGATCATAAATCACTTGATCTTCTTATTTTTCTATAGGATCAAACATTATGATCTCTTTAATGTGTTTTCAATTATCAAGTTGGATTGAAAGGATTAGCTTTCTTATATGTGTTTTCCCAATTTGTTATTTTCCAATAATAAGAAACAATTCAAATCGAAAGGCGATGTGACACCAGAAAGTTACAAAGTCAATAGAATGACAGGAAATGTAAAATTGAGTGTTTGCAGTTATTAGCTTATTCGAGATCATCTAGATAAACAAAAAAAAAAGAAACAGCCTTGTTAGGCCCATTAAATGAAAATGATTTGTTAGGCCCATTAAATGATCCAACTTAGTAGAAAAAGATATTGGGCTCAAGCCCATTAAGCTGAGTCAAAACGTGACTAATACACTATCTAATACGCATAATTGCTAATCTCAGAGAGAGAGAGAGAGAGAGAGATGTGTACGTTGGAGAAGCGTGGTCAACTCTTCTTGCTGAAACTCACCGGCGACGGCGAACACCGTCTCAACCCCACCTTACTCGACAGCATCACCTCCGCCATCACACAGATCCGTTCCGATCCCTCCTCCTCCCAATCGGTCCTCATCACAACCTCCGACGGCAAATTCTTCTCCAACGGCTACGATCTCGCCTTGGCCGACTCCGATCCTTCTCTCCGCCCTGTCATGGACTCCAAACTCCGATCCCTTGTCGCCGACCTCATCTCCCTCCCTATGCCGACGATCGCCGCCGTGACCGGCCACGCCTCCGCCGCGGGGTTCGTTCTCGCGATGAGCCACGACTATGTATTGATGCGTGGGGATAGAGGGTTTCTGTATATGAGCGAGTTGGACATCGAGCTTGTAATTCCTCCGTGGTTTGCGGCGATGATACGGATGAAGATCGGTTCTCCGGCGGCGAGGAGAGATGTGATGCTGAAGGCGGAGAAGGTTACGGCGGAGCGGGGTTTGGAGATGGGAATCGTGGATTCTAGTTATGGTAGTGCGGCGGAGACGGTTGAAGGCGCCGTTAAGTTGGGGGAGGAGTTAGTTAGACGGGGTGTTGATGGACACGTGTACGGTGGGATGAGAGAGGCTCTTTTAAAACAGGTTCTCCACACGATTGGTTCAAATGAGAGCGTTTCCAATAGAATGCGAAACAGTGGATCTAAACTGTAGGTTTTTTTTTTGTCAAGTGTAGGTTGTTCAACCACGAATATAATTTGTACGAGTTGATAAAATAAAAAATAAAATAAATAGAGACCAAATGAAAGTAGCTAGATTTGTTTTTTTACAAATGAAATAGCGACCAAATAAATAGAGAGTTAGAGACCAAATGAAATTAGCTTGACCAAATGAAATTAGCTAAGATTCAGATGCTGTTGAGACGCTAATCGTATGGGAAAACCTTTGACATCAACATAAGTTTCAAGAAAAAACCTTGACATCAACAGATATGTTTTAAAAAAGCAGTGCTATTGGTGAAACCGTGATAAAGCATCTGAACAATGAATAAGAAGGCAACACTGAGAATTTTAAAGTGGATAATAATGATTTGGATGTAGAGGATAAGATGTCAATGCTGGAGTGGCTGGCTAACGAGTACATGCGTTTTGGTTGTGCGTTAGAGTTTGTGACTTCACTAACAAATCGCTCAGTTTTCCACGGGGGTTTGAAGGAATAGGAGGGATACTTTGGTACCAGCTTGATATGAATGCTTTTGATGAGGATTTGGATGTTTATGATGATGAATCTGATTAGCAATCAATCGAATTGTCACCATTGCTGGTTCAGGAAGATGGTCCACCACGGAGCTTGAACCAGCCTGCGTAGACTATCGGGACCACGCAGAAGATAACCGAAAACTAAACAGAAAACATTTTTTTGCATCAAAAACTTCATATTTTATTAAACTCATTCAAAGAGGTTGGTCTCGAGAACCATCCAGTTTTGAACCAAAGGTTGAACATGGGAAAATACACTGCTCAGAGACTTAGTTTCTTTTGCAAGAAGACTGGCTCGGACGTTTTGTAAACGAAGAATAAAAATAATGGAACAAAACATAAATCACATTTTAAGATGTAAAAAATCGTTAAACTAATAGTTATTCTCCCTTCGATGTTTTCAAGAACCAAACCACTTCCGAAAAATGGACTGCCTTTGTGCCGATAAAATGCAAAAAATGATTTGTAACGGTTGAATTCAATGAAATAAACGGCTGAATTCAATAAAATAAATATTAATAAATTGAAGTAAATCAATATACTAAGAACTTCCTCGGTTTTAAGAAGAATGTAGTTTTGGAGTTTTCACATAGTTTAAGAATAAATTACAATTTCGAAAATAATCATACTTTAATAAATATTTTACAAACAAAATTTATCATATATACTAGTTGTTTTAACTAATATGGACAAAATGAATAAAAAAATTATAAAATTACATTGAAAGCCTAAAATTATAACTTTGTGAAATAAATAAAAACCTTAAAACTATATTCTCATTGGAGGGAGTATAGTTTTGAATATGTAAACCAAAGTCAGATAATATTACAAATGCTTACATATGGAAGCAAAATCTAAAATGCATTAATGAGATATGTTACCAATTTAAAAAAAAAAAAAAAAACTTTAAAAGAGAGGGTTGGTTTGGGTTTCCCCACCTATCCCACCTACCTCTACTGCTTGAGAAAGAGAGAGAGAGAAGAAGAAGAAGAAGCAGACAAATCTCGTCTCACTCTTTTCCTTTGTCTTCTTCCATCTCCTCCTCCACAATGTCTTCACAAATACAAACCTCCACGACCGTCTTCAAAAACTCCGCCCCATCTACCGCCTCCCAAAGACTCTTCCCACTAAGAACCGTCGCCGTTCGCCAAGAAACGTCAACGGCGTGGAGAGGAGTCAGATGCAGCGGCTTTGGAGTCGGTGGAGACGCCTGGAAGCAAAGAGCGGTTCCTAACTCCAACTATGTGGTCCCTATGGACGACAAGTTCTCCTCCTCCTCCATCACTCGGCCTCTGATTGAGATTCTTCGTGATCTCAACAAGAAGATCCCTGATAACATCGTCAAGAGCCATGGTCCTGGATCCAATGCCGCTTCTTCTGGCTTCATCCCATGGTACTCTCCCTTAACCTTGTTGTTGTTGTTGCTTTCTTGATTTGAGTTCTTGGACCTTTTGTCTTCGTTTAGGTACCATGCAAACCGGATGCTAAGCTTCTACGCACCAGGTTGGTGTGGGGAAGTTCGAGATGTTATTTACTCTGAGAACGGTTCTGTTACCGTTGTTTATCGTCTCACCATTCGTGGCTCTGATAGTGAGGTAAAGCTACATGACTTCAACGTTTGTTGCTGTCTTTCTTTCTCTCTGTGTGTCACACACTATTCAGAACCTGAAGTTTCCATGTAATGCAGGCACATCGTGAATCTACTGGGACAGTAACGATGACTGATGATCACATAGACGGCCCAGTTGCTGCAGCTGAGGAAATGGCATTCCTCAGAGCATGTGCTCGGTTTGGTCTCGGCTTGTATCTCTATCATGAGTCGTAGGGCATGTATAAGTGTGCTTACCTTCTTTTTGGTTGATGCGTCTATGTGAATCTGTAATGATGTTCACAAAAAATTTATAAATAATATAAGCATTTTGGATTTATACATTTTTCCCTTGTGTTATTCCGTTTTTTTTGTATGTTTTTGTGTACATGTGAGCATCATGATCTCAGAAGTTTTGGACCCATATATCTAAACTCAGTACATGTTGCAAAGAAACACAGTGATCCCCTAGAAGTGCACGGATAGACATGTCTAGCTTTGAGCTTACGGATGATTCCATAGTAGGATTTTATCTGAAGATTATTAGCAAGAATATCTCGATTAGTATGATAGATGGTTGTGTTACAAAAAAAAAAAAAAAAAAGTATGATAGATGGTTATTGAGACGAGATAAAGATCCATGATGAAACATTAATTCAATAACATTATGGGTTGCACCTACAAGGCGTCTAGTTTCTTCTGGTCTTGGAATAAAATCTTATCTACCTTTTACTAAGTCCATTACAAGGGAGGGAGTGGTAGAATTTGCTTCATGATGGGAGGGATGAAAGTTTCTAATTGCTTTCGGGTCATCTCTGCACTTCAGAATAGCTTTATAAAAAAATATAAGAAAATCATTTCAAATTTTTATTTGTTTAAAAAAAATTATCTTAGGGTGATGCTTTCTTTTACCAAACATCATAGTTTGTCTTCTAGCTAATTGTTATGATATTAACCAACCAATAATACTTTATCTAGGTCTTTCTTGTAGAAAAATCACAGTAGTTTAGCTTATACATCACCTTTTCCACCTAAAACAAGCTGAGTTTAGATACACTGAAACTAAAGTGAAGAACTTTTCAAAGAGTTGACCATAAGAAAATCTAATATGTGAGGATAGAAAAATCATTCTGATAAGTAAACAAGACTTGGTTTTTTCTCAATTAGGTCCTCACACTAACCGCGTTAATCTCCCCCTCTTACAAAAAAAAAAACCATTCCACAAAACACAACCAAACACTCACCGCCATGAGAAGTCTTCTTCTCCCTCTTCAATGGCATTTAACTATTACTCTCTGTCTCTCCTTCTCGTTGTCTCCTCTTCCTCCTCCTTACTCTGCTTCTCCTTGCCCACTGTCTCCATCTCCCACACCTCTGATCAAACCCTCGTATGTGCTCTCACCAACACCTCTCATCTCCAGTGCACCACTTTCCCACTCAATCCCATCCCGTTCTCTTTAACCGGTACGCTCCAAAACCGTAGATTCTCAGGCGTCGTGTCTGGAAACGGGTTTGTCTGCGGTTTGAGATCTCCCTTAGGTTCCAACGCTTCTACAATCCTTTGCTGGAGATTCTCCTCTAACGGAGCTAACATGACGTACAAAAGAATCTACAAAGGCCCTGCGCTCAAAGAGTTAGAAGCTAGCACTTCCCGTATATGCGGAGTTGAGAACGTCACGAACCGCACACGTTGCTGGCAGCCTGTCTCTCCTCGTCCACGGTTGGATAACCACGACTCCCTCGCCCTCGGGGAGGACTTTCTCTGTGGCTTATCCAAGCCACCTGGGAGAATCAGCTGTGAAGGTGAAGGAAATATAACCAAGCCCCCGAGTGGGGACCGCTTCATAGCCATCGCGGCTGGGTCAAGCCAAGCGTGCGCCATCACAGTAGACAGCGATGTGGAGTGTTGGGGACAACAAACATATACCTCTCCGCCAAGTGAAAAATTCTCAGCGCTTGCGGTCGGGGAAAACCGTAGCTGCGGTGTTAGATGGGTTAACGGAACAGTAACGTGCTGGGGAAGTAACTACAGTTTACCTCGGAGACTTGAGAACGTTGAGTTCACATCTATTTACGCGAACGGGCTAATCTTTTGCGGTGTGGTTAGAGAAAACTACACTCTCTATTGCTGGGGAGATGATGAGAGTGTTTTCGCTCCGTTCCAAGACCAAACTGTACTTCCAGGACCGTGCCGAGAAGAATGTCCTTACGGTCCATTGTCAGGATCAGAACCGTTATGCGGTAATGGATTGAAGATTTGTGATTCTATGAACATAGTTCTCGTTCCGGATACGCCACGTGGGGAACAAGACTCTAATGACAAGACTTGGAGTAGAAAAAACATTGCGTTTCTAGTGGTCGGATGCGTTGGAACGTGTTCTTTACTCCTTGTTGTCGTATTCTTGGTTTATAAAAGTCACTGTCGATGCCGTGTTCATGACTCTGGACGTCTTGACGATAATAGGATTATTGTGGACGAAGAACCTAAGCTCGAGAAGAGGCTGAGTAGTTTAGCTAGTTTATGCAACCACGGGCAGCTCGTGGAGTTCACTATCGAGGAGCTGGCTCTAGCCACGGATGGTTTCTCTCCCCGGTTCCAGCTAGGGATAGGAAGCTTCGGGATTGTTTACAAAGCTGTTTTGTCTGATGGACGACTTGTCGCCATAAAACGAGCGGAACTAACGAACCCTGCC
Source organism: Brassica rapa (assembly GCF_000309985.2). Lineage (NCBI taxonomy): Eukaryota > Viridiplantae > Streptophyta > Magnoliopsida > Brassicales > Brassicaceae > Brassica > Brassica rapa. The sequence continues at coordinate 2,511,502 of NC_024803.2, read as the reverse complement.
TCGTCCGGGATAACGAGAATCCGAAACAGACGAGAGGACAACGACTCAGCGTTCGTCAACGAGCTAGAGTCTATGTCGCGGCTCAACCACAAGAACCTCGTTAGACTTCTTGGTTTCTACGACGACGCGGAGGAGAGGGTCTTGGTATACGAGTACATGGCAAACGGGTCTCTCGCGGACCACCTTCACAACCCTAGACTCGAGCCTCTGACGTGGGAGAGACGCTTGGCGATCGCTCTCGACGCAGCGCGTGGGATACAGTACCTCCACGACTTCGCCGTGCCTCCGGTGATCCACCGCGACATAAAGTCGTCAAACATACTGCTTGACGCCACGTGGACAGCGAAAGTGTCTGACTTCGGTCTCTCTCAGATGGGTCCCACCGAGGAAGAGGACGTGTCGCATCTCTCGTTGAGAGCCGCTGGTACGCTGGGGTATATAGACCCGGAGTACTACAGGCTCCAGCAGCTCACGACCAAGAGTGACGTTTACAGCTTCGGCGTCGTGCTGCTGGAGTTGCTGTCGGGACACAAGGCGATACACATGAACGAGGAAGAGAACCCAAGGAACGTGGTGGACTTTGTCGTGCCTTATATTTTGCAAGACGAGGTTCATAGAGCACTTGACCGGAGGATACCGCCGCCCACGCCGTACGAGATAGAGTCCGTGGCGCATGTGGGGTGCTTAGCGGTGGAGTGCGTCGTACCGTGTGGCCGGGAAAGGCCGTCCATGGCGGAGGTAGCGAGTAACCTAGAGAAGGCTTTGGCTGCTTGTTTAGCAGCTCCACAGACCGAACCACTATCAAGTTCCGGTAGTGATTAGCCACGTGTCACTTTATTTTTTTTGTTTATATTATTTTCAATTCTATTGGTCTTTCCTTAGTTGGTAAAGAAATGTTGATAATACTTTTCAAAAGAAGAAACCTTAGCACAAGCAGTTTGATGTGAAAGCTTCAAAAGCGAAAGCCAATAAGATACGCTGCTGCATTTTTCAAGCATTACATGAGATTCCAAGTCAGTCGTGTGGGAGACAAAGAAAAAAGAGTATAAAAAGCTTATCAACTTGTTTTAAACTCCATTGGAGAAGTCCAAAGTCAAAATCCTAAAAAGTAGATGAACAATCAATCATGTGAATAAAACCAGTGGATATTATATCACCATTGTCAAGTTGAATTTAGACGCTAACCTTCAAAAGTTGACTCATTGATACGAAGAACTTTTCAAAGGTCTTTAAATGAATTTAATAACTAATAGAATCAAGTATAAAAAAAAAAGAATGTCATTCTTCATGATTGCAACAAGAGAAATACAATGAGTTATTTTTTTCAGTAAATCTACAAGAGCATAAAGGTCACAGACACACATCAATCTTACTGGAAACAAATAGATCCTTATTGTGAGATACAAGTGGTATCAATAGAATTTGATAAATGCGAGAAAGGGGATATTTACCGCTGGTTAGGTCCGTGACAAGAATGATTCAACTTGAATGTGAAGTTCGAGCAGTGTTCCCTCTGTTGAAGCATTTCGGAAATAATCAAACACTCCTTCCTCAGGTCAGTACCAAGAATGATTCAACTTGAAAGTGAACTTGGAGAGGTGTTGTTCCTCTGTTGGAGCATTTGGGATAGAGCAGTATCAATTTGAGCAAACACTTCCTCCTTTGAACGGTTTCCCTTTATCTGGAATTATACAATAACCAAAGGACCATTTTGCTTCATGAGACTCTAGTTAATGAAGAGAGGTGTGGAATGAGAGATCTCATAATCATACCTTAATAGTGATATCATCGTACATGGAAAGCACATCGCTCACGTTTTGGTTATGTGTCTTCAGCCGCAGCTTTGCCTACAGCAAATGAAACAAAAAAAAGATTAAAGAGACATAAATGGAGTAAGAGAGAGTTTCATATGGACGTGCCTTCTCTTCGGTATCATCAAAACGTTGGGTGAGTCTAGCAGCGATCTCTTCTGTCTCTGGAGGAGAATACTTCAAGTGGTAGATCTTTCCCGTAACAGGATCTAATCTACGCCCAACAACTCTTTCGAGTAGAATATCTTCAGGAACCTGTCCGAAAAACCAGAGCAGGCGTAAATCAAATGCCATTTGATGAGAGATAAGGGAACATTAATGATAAGCAAAACTGCCTACTTCGAGGACAATGAACAGATCAGGCTGGAATCCAAACCCTTTAAGAGCAGTTGCCTGCGATGAGCTTCTCGGATAACCATCTAAAAGCCAACCTTTCTGCTGTGAATCAGTTTGTGATAAACGGTCTTTGACCATCATTACAACTATTTCATCAGGGACCAGCTGTCCTTTCTCCATGTACTCTTTCGCCAGCTTTCCGTTTCCACTCCCGGAAGCGATCTCAGCTCTCAGTAAGTCTCCAGCAGAGATATGCACCAAACCATACTGCAAAGTAGTTAATTACGAAACAAGCATGAAGTCTTCCCACTGAAACAGAACCTAACAAAGAGGAGGACTTTCTTTACCTAAGCTTCTAACAGAACTAAAATAGAAGATATGATTGTGAAACTCTATTAAGAGAGAGTGATTTTCCTTACTCTATTCAACAACCTAAGCTTATAAAAGAAACAAAATACTAAAATTCATTTTATTCTCATTGAGGAAGAAGAAAGTATACAAGAAAACCAAACGATTCTAATCATACAAAACCGATCCTAAATCGAATCTAGACCATATAGTATTTAAGCATGAAGTCTTCCACCAAAAAAGAGGAGGACTTTCTTTAACCTATTCAACAACCTAAGCTTCTAACATAACTAAAACCGAAGATAAGATTGTTAAACTCTACTATTCTTATTGATGAAGAAAAAACAAGAAACACATCAAGAAAGTGTTTTTTTCCTTACTCTATTCAACAACCTAAGAGCATGATTAACCATGGTTCTTAATTTGGGGTTTTAACTCATGATTTGACATTTTTTTTTTTTTTACATTTTTCGGCTAAGAGCTGGCTTTTATATGTCTTATTTAAAAGAAGGTTCTTAGCTTTTCTTAGTTAAAAACTAAGCATCCTAAGAGCCCGGGTTAATCATGGTCTAAGCTTCTAAAAGAATTAAAAAATGTGAAATTCATTTATTCTCGTTGAGTAAGAATGTATACAAGAAACTCAAAGATTCTGATTATACAAAACCGATCCTAAATAGAATCGAGACCATACATTAGGCAATAGCTTCCAAAGTCTACACTAAAACGTAACGCATTACAAACCCCTTTTTTGCCAATGTTACAGCCAGTCAAAGACTAATTTCATTTCACTAAATCGATCAGACTATACTCAAACAACTCATCGTGAAATGTGATTACAAGAGGGAAAGAAGCTTACTTTCTGAGTGATGAGCTCGCATTGAGTACCTTTACCCGAAGCGGGAGCTCCTGATATCATAATCTTCAGAGGCGGCTCTGCTTTCTCGGCCGCCACAACCTGAAGAAGAGATCCGAAATCAACAGCTCGCATTCAAGATTGGAGCTCAAAACAAGTGTACCTGGAATCTGGGAGCGACGATCGACGGAGATCTCGAATGACGGCGGAGGAGTAAGGTTGGTTCACGGAGGAGAGAGTGCAAGGCATCGCCGGAGAAGGAGGAGCGTGAAGGTGGTGGAGATAGAGAGGCACGTGGCGGAGAGATATAGTTCACACAGCACGCCATCTCTCTCTCGCTCTCTCCCTCGCTCAACGAACGAGGCTTGTGGTGGTGGTGGTTTCAACTTTCAAGAGGAATCACCACACACGCACACAAACAAAATCAAATCAAATCTAAATCGAACCGAGAAATAATAATCAAACCGGAACTAAAAACCAAATCTCAATCTAAACCGAACCAGAAAAACGATTACAAACCAAGATATTTAACAAGGGAATTAATCTGAACCGGAGCTGAAACCGATCCGCAGTTGTAAGTTCTTATAAAACCGAGCCAAAATTAGATTTGATTTATGAGTTGCGGTTTAGGCGTTCCATGTGTTTTATGGTTTTGTTGTTGGAAGCTACTTTGTTTTAGAAGATGAGAAAAACGTGCAATGGCAACACAGTTTACTTTAAGTAAATGGTCTTCGTTGACATTTCTTTGTTAGACAACCAACAATGCAGATTTTTAAAGTGAGATTCTTAATGTAATATAAAATACATTTTAGGTTATTAACTAAGAAACATTAAGAAACGTCTCCTAAATAAAAGATACAAAAGACGTTTTTTATCAGAAAAATGTCAAGTTCTAAGAATTTCAAATGAGTATCCCCCGTTAATCATGATTTTAATATCCAGGTAGTGATGGCAATGAAAACCCAAGCATCATGTCTCTCTCAAAATTTTGTTTTGCTTGGTGGTCTCGTTTTAGGTCTCAATCTTAATATATATATGGTGAACAAGAACAAACACTGAAGTGAACAATATATTTTTATCATTTACAACAAAACCAAAAGAACAAATAAACTGGCAAAGTCTTCTTCATACAAATAATATCTGCAAACTTGAAGATATGAGGTTTTATTTCCTCAATGAGCTTTTTTTTAATGATGTATAAGATGTCAATTCTATGAACATGAAATAAAAACTCCTAAAAAAGCCGTCTTCTATCTGTTACCTAACACACCCACCCTCTTGTCCTGGTGCTTCTCCTTAATACGGTACACACACGCAATATCACACACAACGTTAAAGAGTTTTCTTCACACACACGGCAGCAAGTCCAGTCTCTGCTCTTGCATGAATTTGATTTTCATTAGAAAAAGACAACCTCTCTAAGTTGCGTATATAACGTTAGGAAGGATTTGATTTACCTGCACCCAGTCGTATGAACCTTTCCATAAAAAGTCTCAATACTCATAGGTAGTAGATAGAGTTGTTACTTGATCACATGATCTTATTAGTGATCTTATTAGGGAGAGCCTTGTGTCTTGGTTTTGCTTTGAGAAGTGTTTCGTCGCTGTGCCTAATCCACTCAGAGAGCCTCCATGGCTTTTGCCACTTCCATTTGAACTGAACGATCCACTGGTGATGACTTCTCTTCCACCTCCAAAGCTTCCCACTCTGTTGTCCAACTGCTGATAGTTTCCTCATTGATACTTGTCCCATTGGTACCATCTGCATCAAACAAAAGTACAAAGGAACTCTTAGCTACCAATGGTAAGGAACTAAAATAAAATGAATCTAACCTTCTTGTTTGCATTGATAAATGCAGCCGAGTCTCTCACTTTCCCGTTAGCAATCCCTGGTGTAAACTTGAGCTGCTTCTGTGCTGGTACAGTCATTGGAGAAGGTGTGTTGTTCATCCCTTCAGCTAAATGTTTCACTGAACTCGGTGGGGTTCCCTACACCAAGTTTTATGTTTCATGCGTTATTTCCCTACGCAAAACCATTGTTCTAAAAATCGGTCTAGGCGCCGCCTAGTTGGCAAATTGGGTCTGAGCGAAACGATTTTTTTTTTTTTTAAATCGGTCTAGGCGTTCAAAAGAATGGTCTAGATGCCCACCTAAACATTAGTCCTCTATAAGGCACCTAACCACTGCCTAGCGATTTCTTGGCAAAACAAACTTCAAATGGTGGATAAAATATGAAAGGTGGCATAATCTTACAAGTGGAGATGAAGCTAAAGAAGTTGCAAGTTCTTGCTCTCTTAACTTAAGCTCCTTTTCTGCTTCTTTCCTTCTCAGCTCACTCTGCCTCAGAAGACCAACAATCTCTTTGAACTGATCTTTCATTTCTTTTATTTCAACATCCTTCTCCCACACTTGGCACCTGCATGGAGCATAAACAAAAGTCATGAGAATACTAATTGAAGATGTTGGAGGGTGTGTCACTTTGGAAACTGGCATCACCTTGTTTCCGCAAGAGAGTTGAACATGTACTGAAGCAAGTTCTTCGCCTCTCCCATTGATCTCAGCTGGTTCCACCGGCCACGGCTTGTGAAAGCACGCTCCCTTTCTTCTGCCTCAGAAAGCTGTGAGGCCATGGCCACTAGAGAGTTAGAAGATATCCCCAGCATGTTCTCAAGTGAAGATATACGAGCCATCCTTGCATTAGGTGACAACGATGACGCCCTAGCGAAGCCGCCATTCTTTCCTCTCGGAGGGCTTAAGCCTTTCGCTGTAAACTCATCTACTTGTCTTAAGACAGACAGCTCTTCCGCCAGAGCAGCTCGTCTGAAATTATATATCCATCACATAAACAATAAGTGAACACAGTCTTTGTGATGATGAACTTATTATTAAAAAGATTGGGGGGGGGGGGGCGCATACACATGGCTTTGTTTCTCGTATTCATGACGCACTTCATGGACATTCACCATGACTTCTAGCTCATGGTCTAGCCATCGCTGCAACGCCTTCTCATTGGTGTAAAAGAGTATGAACTGAATTAGATTTTCTAAAGAATCACAATGATATAAACAAAAAAAGGACTATGGTGTCAATTCTCACCTGACCATTTGTTCCAAAGCCATTAGTACCACCTGCACAAAGAACACCATCAATTTTTTATATATTTTTTACTTTCTTTTTTTGAATACCAGGAGGTTCAGAGCCGAAGCCCGTAATCTCCCAGGTCTGAACTACAGCATGTAATATTAGTTTCGTCCCAGAGGTCACCATCTATAATACCTGAGTGTTCACGAGGAGAAGATTTTCGAGCTTCTAACAACTCTTTTAACCTCTTGGTAGCCATTGCAGCCTCTTCTGTCTTCCTCTGAAGAACCTGAGAGTGCAAATTTTCCTTAATTTCTACAATTGAATCTTCTTTTTTTGATCTTTCATAGACCATGGAACATTACTCAACGTTCAAACTTTCAAAACTACATGGTAATGATCTTGTGCTTACCATTTTCTGGCGCTGATTCAAAGCTTGTAGCTTATGCCTTTCATACTCACTCTTTCGGCCTTCTTTCCGTAACTGGTGTTGGCCAGTGAAAGTATTAAATATAAAGGTACAGTTAATATCTAAGATTATTTGAGAGAAAAAGGCAAAGGTGGTACCTGCAAAAGTTCCTTCTCCCTGGAGGCTTTCCACTGTCTAAACTGTTCTGCTTCTTGTTTCATTCTGTGCTGCAGCTGCACCTATAAACCCAAAACAAATGCATTTTCAAAGAGTATATGTGCATGACTGAAAAATATGTATTCAAATTTGAATCATGTTTGTACCTTTTGTGCCTTGATGGATTGAATCTCTTCCTGCAACCTCCTAGCTGCATCATCACTCTTTTGTTTCTGCTTCAGCAGCTGAACTTGGCTCTCTTGCTTTTTCTTAAGGTCTTGAATCTGTGCTTCTAGTGATTTCAGATTCTGAGCATGCACATCTTGCAGCTTCTGTGCTTGACCATCAGAAGCAAGGTTCTCAATCTCAGCCAACAAACGGTTTCTCTCTTCCTGAAAGAAAGAAACAACCAAACACTTCAACAACTTATAGCATGTGTTTTTTTTTTTAAATGAAACTTCCAAGAACTAAAATGCAACCTGAACAGCTCTCTTTTCATCCTCCACCTCTGCAATTTTCTTCCCAAAATGTTGCTTTAACGCAGCCGGATCATAGCCGTCAAACAGCCTCATTTCAGACTGTTTTCATACATAGATTATATCGTTATAGACAAGAGTAAGCTTTAGTTTCATAAAAAAACTAGTTGAAAGAGACCTCTTTTTCCTCCAGACGACGGTTCAGTTCATGCAGCTCCTTGTCCATACTGTTCTGCAAGAGTTTGTGCTCCCACTCCTTTGCCTCTTCATCTATCTCCCTTGAATCACCTGCATATAACGAAAATTCTCTTCTTGAACAACATTGCTTTCTTCTAGTTTCAAAACTCTTTTTGATAGCTTTTCTTTTTACCTATTGTGGCTTCAACCATGGGATAGTTAGATGACTCTATACTGTGCAAGCTCCTTTTCAGCCCATCAGGTCTTACAGAACCAACGATTTCATCCTGTAACCAAACAAGTCAATGTTTCATAACAATAACAAATATCCACATGAAATAAAAATGTATCAGTTTGATCATTTACAGCTTGTATGTCTTTAAAGTCTTTTTCAGAATGCTCTACACCAGCATATCTGCTTCTGTACTGATGGAGTTCACGGCAAAGGTCTTCATTAGTAGTTTCAAGACTAGCAATCCTTTCCTTGAGAGCCTGCATCATCATCACACTCACACTCTTAACCTTTATACTCCAATGTTTTCTTGAATTCTTGAGTAAGAACATACCTGGAGTTCTGCACATGAGGTCCCTCCATTTCGTAAGGAGAGCTCTGCCTGTAAGTATTCTAGCTGTTGGCGCATCTTTATCATCTCACTTGACACAGGATCTCTATTAACCTGTTTTTAAAGAGATCAAATTAATAAAAATAATAATAATAATCTAGTGACACTCAATAAGTAGTCTCTTCTATTGGCATGACATATATGTGTATAGCTTACAACAGGTTTGTTCCGGATGTTCCGAGCACGGTTTGCATATTTGAGTGTGTTAAGTGTTTCCTCAGCATTAATATCTGCAGGACTGATGCAAGCTGGAACCCAAACAGCAAGCATTAGAGATATTAACCAAACTGTAAAGGGATTAAAAGCAGAACACTTCAGGTTACCTATCATCACAGTTCTGCTGTTGCCACCAAGAGAATCCTAAAATTTAAAATGCAGAACTAATGAGAAAGGAGCAAACACTGAGCAATATGATATTTCAAGAGATTTGAAAACAAATAATACCTGCAAAAGCCGTGTAAGTTTACTGTCTCTGTAAGGAACATGAGCACCGTCTTTACGCTTTTTCTCATCTCCAAGCGCACTGATGACATTGCCGAGCGCAAGGAGGCCTTTGTTTATGTGAACTCCTGGTTAAAAAAAAAACTTCCATTACAGAACAGTGATCAAAAAGGCTTTGTTTCTGGTCTTAAAAAAAAATGCAACAGAAGAACACTTACCTTCTTTAAATCTCATACCGTCAGAGCCAGTTCTTTTGGCTCGTTCTGAACCAGCAAGATCTACTAAGTGTAGCTTGGCACATAGATACTCTTCTTTCAAGCTCCCATTGCAAGTGCCATTTTCTGGAGAATCTGTGTTAATCTTGCGCATTTGCTCCACAGTGATAGTGAAAATGGCATGCGAACGACTACAAGAAAAAAACAGACTTGATTGTAATGTCCATTTTGGATTTTAATTAGTAGACATATACTCCCTCAGTTTCAAATTATATGATGTTCTAGATTTTTTCAAGCCAACGGTTAAATGTTCAGTTTTGCTCTTATTTAACTAAAATTCTATTGCATTTATTTATTTCTTAATCTATGTAGGGGTAAAAGAGATTAATTGGTTACATAAATTGTATTGAAATTGAAAAACGACACTTATTTTTTTGTAACGAAAATTTTACTCTATACGGACACTAATATGAAACGGAGGGAGTAAATAATAACGATGCAAGATTATAAGGTCACCTGGACTGATTGTTCATGTTGGTACTACCGGTTGCTCTGCTGACCGAGCCTTGGTCAAGGCAAGCAGCCATCTCTTTGAGACTACTGACACTTACTTCTGTGGATCCTGCTAATGTGATGACACCATTTGATGATTCTCTGATCTGTATTGGTGGCTTCCCGGGGACATGTGCTACCTTGCCATTACTAGTAGTATCCGATTTGTTAACAGTAGAAGGATCCAACAAATCTTGCACCTCTTCTTTATGAATCTACCAAACATAAAACAATCATTACAAAACACTCAAACAAAGAAACGGCCACGCTTGTCTAAAACCAACCTCGATGAAAGAAACATGGATTTGAAACTCGATCTGATCCTTGAGAGTCTCAATCTTGGTGAAGAGAGCGTTCATAACTTGAGGTACGATTCCTGTTTGGCTGGTGTCTCCACAGCCAGTACCCATTGTGTATGTTTTACCTGAACCAGTCTGTCCATAGGCAAGAACCGTAGCGTTGTAGCCTTGGAATAAACCATCAACTAGCGGTGCAGCACATTCTTGATACATTTCAGTAGATGGAGTACCAGTGCTTCCATATACATGATCAAAAGTAAAAGAATGTGATCCAATTTGTACCTGCAACAATCATAATTCACAAAAATAAAAAAATTATCAATTACATTCAAGTCATGTACTTTCTGACAATATTTCAAAAACCCAACTTAAAAGATTTAATCTTGAGAATTAGTAACAAGAAGATTGATCTTTCTGAACCAAACTTAACTAAGGAATTAAGTTAAGATGCAATAATTATAGTTCTGTCCTAAAAAGAAAAAAAACAGAACTGACTAAGTCAACCATGCATAAGATAAATAAAGAAACACCACTGGTCCTAAACGTCGCAAGATCTAGATCTCAGGGAGGCGTAGATGATTCAGATAAAGAAGCTAATCAGTTTCGAAATAATTCTATAAAGGAAAGAATCTTTTTAAGTCAAGATCAAGAACACAAACAGGGAACTGTGTGACATTGTCTGAAGCCAAAGAAAAAGGAACAGTACCTGTGGTTTACCAGAAACGACAGTGACACAATCTTTACAACCCTGAAGCCGTTCATCGCCGATGAGCGGTCTGATGTGAACAGCAACCTTAACAGAGCAATCATCAGACTCCATTGATGAAAGAAAGGAAGAAGGGAGTGATCTTGAAATCAAGAAAGAAGAGAGAGTGAAGAAGCAGAAAGGTTTGAGAGTTTGCAGCAGACAAGTGTTGGTTAGATGATGTGTGTTTTGGAGAGAAAGAGACGAGGGGTAGAAATGGAATATAGAAAAGATTTGGCGAGAGGAGAGAGCTTAACTGCAACGACAACAACCTTATTCTCTTTATCTTCCCTTAGGCTTCACTCCTTCACTTACTGTCTCTCTCAAGACCAAAACGGACCGACGTGACTTTACTTTCACTCTTTCCCGTTTTAACCCTTCTCCCAATGTCTTTCTCTTTCTTTCAGTGTAGAGGAGAGAATGAGTTTTCTGACAAAAAAAAGTTGTGTGGAGAAATTAGATCAGAATGGTTTTGCTTTATTGCATGTGCCAAACTCTTTATTAGTGGGGTTGTCCATGTATTATTTACATACCAAAATGAATCATTCTTACTTCTTTATGTCACTTGAGCTTTAGGTTTTGCCTCCCTTCGTTTGAAGTAAACAAGTAAACAACCTGTTTTTTTTTTTTGAGAACTTACAAGTAAACAACCTGTTATTGGCTGGTAAATGATAATGTAGGATTATTTCAATTATAGAATAATAGAATTTAAGTTCGATCCAATATTATCCAATTAATGATTTTAAATCATACTTTAATGTTATTGGATTTTTTTAGTTATAAATCATATCTAAACAATTTTGTTAGCCAATAAGATTTCAGAAAATACACTGTTATTCAAGACTAAATGATTTGAAATAAATTACAAGGAAATTTCATGGATATAAAAATCCAATACGGATAGTTGGTATAATATGTAACTACAACAATCAATATCTAAATATATAAAAGCTTGATCCATATCCTGAGTTATTTTGGTGATAACAGGTCATAATTTGGATAATACTTCAAAAAATTAATTTAAAGTTTTTATTAAAATATTTAGATTTCGTATATTTTGACAACTTTATAAGCTTCTAATATTCTTAGATAAATTAACATTTTTGTTACCAAAATGGACAATATTACAAGAGCCATATATACTCTTATTCATTCTCATAAACAAAATTTTGATCCTAACATTTCTATTGCATCTTCTCAAAGACAAATTCAAATGTCTGAATGTTTCTAAGTACTTCAACATGATTGCATATGGCGTGAGATCAGGTGATCTGACGCAAAATGCACATGCATACTTTTTCATAGTGGGGTTGTATGCATCTAACTATCTACACGTACAATTTCACACATACTCTAAATGATTGTAGTTATTTATATCATGAGTTTTATGGTTTGGAGCTAGATTTTTTTTTCAGGCATAAAAAGGGCAATTATGTGCTTACCTAAACCCCAACTACACTCATCTATCTCGCTTTAAGTATTTGACTTCGTCTTCCTTAAAATTGCCGGCTTTGCTTCAAGTAACAACCTTCTATGTATAGAATTAAAAACAAACGTTTTGGTTAAAGGTTTACATCCAATCTAAAATTGTTTATGTTCACATTGCTATTTAGATATTGTGAGATAAGAAACCACACACACCGCCAAATAAAAGGGTTGGTGTCGTTGACGTAATCCTGAAGCAAAGACGGCCATGATATTCTTTCTATATATAATGAGGGGAAGAGAACACCAGATTGACACTACAACGATATTACTGATAACTACTAGAGAAAATAAATATGCCAAACAAATAGTGTCTGCAAACCTTAACATTAAATCCAAGAAAAAAAAAATATTAGTTGACAAAAAGGATAATATTTTTTTCTTGAAAGTTTAATCGGTTAATGCGTAGAATAATATAAGAACAAAAATTTGGAAAAAAAAAAGCAAAGGGCGACTTTTAGGGAAGGGGCCACAAGGAGAGACAATGCGAGCTGGCGGTGGAATCGTGGTCACGTGGCTGTAGCGATGGGGTCCCAAAAGTATAGGCTGCTTTATTGGTAAGTCACTGCCCCCAAGAGCCTTTCCTCACGTCCACTCCTTATTTTCTTCCTTCAAAAACATTGCATCAAATGTCTTTTTCTTTCGGAACGTTAGGGTTGGTTTTCTCTATGTTGTAGAACGACACACCACATCGTTTTGTATGTTAGTAATGGTCCTAGACTCCTAGTGGACGTGTCGTATGGAGATGCGCCATTGTTATTTGTTACCAACAAACCAAGTATGAATCACTGTATAGTAGAAACATGAAATAAGTGTTGTAAAAAAGAAGTAACGTGAAAAACAAAATACATCTTCTTCATATTATTAGTTTATCAAAAGATAATTAAATAGACTAGACACATTTTCGGAATTTCTATTTGTTATGTCGTATTGATAAACTCAATCCAAATAGATAGGACATAAATACATAAGCCCAAACCAATATCGTTTCACATTAAATGGCCCGGTCTAAAACCAACCCAAATATTTTTTGTTGTAACTTGGTGAATGATGTGCCTGAGTGCCTCTTTGACCATTTTTCTGAGTATTGCCTTCTTCTAACATAAAACATTGTGAATGACAAAATGAGTTTTTCCTTCTGTACATTCTCCAACGTTCTAACCAGATTTTTAAAAATGTTGGTTTTGTTAGGCGTTTGGTTAACATATATGTATCATTTGAAGCCATATGTGAGATTTATTGGGCTTATACTTTTTCCGTTTCATTTTAGTTATCGTTTTAAATTTATTCACAGATTAAAAACTAGACATAAGACAGATTGGGTATCCGGGCAATTTTAAGGTATCCGGATCCTGATCCTTATCTAGCGAATCCATAATTTTATTATCTTTATCCGGATCTGGGGTTCTCGGATATCCAGATGTCAGATATCCTTCTAAAAATTGTAATATCCGGCGGATATCCGGATCTGAATTTGGATCCTTGAAATAAATAAAAAATAATATTAATATATATAAAATATGAAAATAAATTAAAAATAAAAAATATATATAATTTTTTAATTATTTCTATGTATAATATTACAAAATTTACATAAATTTATATATACTATTATAAAAATGAATATATATTAAATAACATTAATTTTTATATATATATAATACTATTTTTGAAATAGTTATTAATAGAACTTACGGATCCGGATATCCGGACTAAAAAATTAAGATATCCAGATCCGGATCCGGTTTTGACGAATCCAACATTTTATTATCCGGATTTGAATTCGATCCCTCCGGATATCCGGATTTTCGGATCGGATCCGGATCGAATCCGGATATCGAATAAAAGTCTCATGCCTATTAAAAACACATTAATTTTATATATTTTAAAAATAAAAACATCATTACTTATATAACTAACCATATTTCAGTCAATAAAAATAAATTGAAAAATATATATTTTTAAAAAAACTGAAAAAATATTGTTAATATTGAAAAGGAAAATTTTATTTTAACACGACAATTAAACTAAAATGGAAAGAGTACAAAATTAAGAAGAAAAATAAAAACTTTCATCGAAAATTAAAACTCAGAATTATGGCACTATTATTATGACTTTGTGTATAGCATTTAATATAGAAACTTATATGTACCTTAAAACGATCTTTTAATCATGATAATGGTAATGATACAAAGCTTGACGAGAAACCAACACTTTCACAGCGTCTAAAGATGGTAAGAGTATGTACAAGGTTTTGGAATTAGACACATCATGGTACAACACTCTCTCCGAGTAGCAGAGGGTTTCAGATGTTGGGGCCTGACCTAAGAACCTTTTCCAGCTTCTCAGCCTTAAGGTAATCAATCTCTGTAAGCGGACCAGCTGGAAAAGGTGTGATCTCAACCACCAAATGCGGCGTCGGTAACTCATCGAACAGAGCTCTAACGTTGTTGCAACAGACGCTTTGACCGTGTGCACTCTCTCGCCGTATTTGACAACCCTGCAACAGTGTCTCTATTAGGTTCTTTTACCGAGAGAATAAACAAGTGGAGATTATTGTTACCTTGTGAGATGTTGCATCTCTGAAATGGTCATCATCAGAGAGAAGAGAGGCAATGGCTTTGAGGAGACGGTTTCCTTCGCCTTTGGAAGGTACCCTGTAGTTCCTTCTAAGTGTTCCCTTTGTCGTTGGGTGCCATTTGCTCACTAGCTTCCTCTTATCAGCTGCATCCTTATCTGACCATATAAAACATCAAAAAAAATTGTCTCATGCTCAACATCTAAGCTGGATAGAATCAGTAAGTCTCTTTCTTCATCAAATAACGAAATAGAAACTATAGCTGAATCTACATACCACAGAAGAATAGCAGTTAGAACAAATCCAAATCCAAATCAAACTTAGCTTAGTTAGTCTGGTTCCAGAAAAAGATTAAGCTTATTCGGTTTTCGAGTTTAGAATATGAGTTTATTTACACTTAGTGCACTGTACAACATCATACAAGTATAAACAACTGGTATGTTGCATTTTCTTACTAACCATTGACTAAAACCATCTCTATATCAAAAAGGGTCATAGAATATCTACTATATCATTGAGTCAAATTAGATCAAAAGCTCTAGACTTGGACACAGATTAGTGCACAGTACAACTTATATATACAAATTACTAAACCATAGAAAATAGATTTCATTAAGTGAAATTGGATTAAAAGTTCAAAACTTGGACATAAATATTATAAGACAGAACAAGTCAGCAAGTGTTGAAACTAAAACCTGGTTTGCCCTTAATGTTCTGAATCCACTTGGAGAAACCAAGATCCACACCACCATCATCATCTTCAACATCAACACCGCCACTCTCCAAACCTTAAAACACAAATCCAAAAACATCAAAATCAAAGCTATAAAAAAACCCAATTTCAAAAACAAACACTAACCAGAGACGATGGGGTTAGACTTGGATCCAGCTAAACCAGCTCTGACCAGCGCGTAAAAGACGCAGATTCTACCCGCCCACAAGACAGGCGTCTCGAGCAGGGAAGCACGAGGGGACGATTTCTTCGAGGAACGAAGGATCCGGCGGAAAGTTGTTAACTTTGAATCAGGAAAGATTGATTTTTGGAGAAGTAAAACAGAGGAGGAGGGCTTGGGAAGAGCTGATTGGGATCTCAAGTAGGAGACTGAAGCGGCTTGGACTAGTGACAGTGGCATTATTGCTTCCTTCTTGTTTTTTTTTTTTGGGCGGCGCAAAGAGAATCTTACGGACTCGGAGTGGATCAAGTCGAAGTGATGACGTTCTAAAGTGAACTCAAAGTTAGACCGGTTTCAATTTATCCAAACCGGTTTAGATTTGAAAAAGATTTCTAAATTTCGGTGACTTAAGGGCTTTTGATAATATGGGCATTTAATGGGCCATTATCAGTTTTTTTCTCAGGCCCATTGTTTTCGGCCCCTGAGATCTTACAAAAACTAAGATCAGTATAAGCATGATTATTGAGAGGTTTCATAGGATAGAATTCTTAGCGGAACATAAGAATCCGTCTCTTAACTTTTAATTAAAAAGACTAGGAACCGATTTCTAAATAAGAGTTTTAAGAACCGATTTATAGCTTTTTTAGTTATAAGTTAAGAGATTGATTCTTATATTTCGCTAAGAACTCCACCCCAAAAACTTCCCAAAAATCATGCTTTAATAAAGTGTTTATACTGATGTTACAAAAAAAAAAAAAGAAGAAGGTGTTTATACTGATCCAAAATCGAAGTGTTGCATTGGTCGATGAGATCAATTTGTTAATTTAGTTTCCATCAACTTCCTTATTGATGAAATTAGCTTTAACTCTCTTGAATCAACGTACGATATTTACTTGACATGAAGCCAACTCATTTCCTATCTAATCATTTAGTTTGTGATTATACTTAGAATGGAAAGATTTCCATCTGATGTAATCTTTCAACCACTTTGGGTTGTTGCGTCTATATAATTTTTAGTGTCATGTCTGCTCAAATAAACAGTTCAATGCCAAAATAAAGCAACTCTCTTTGACCATCATCATATGTTAGTGCATAAGACAACCATATTTTAAAATAATAGTTTCATATTTTTTTGAAATTTTTGAAATTTTTACAAAGTCTATGTATTAACCCCTACGAAAATATTGAGTTTTTGGTAAATGTTTTATATACTGAAGCCTATAATATTTAATATTGCTTTAAAATTTCTAACCACATTCTACATTTGTATTAATGTATGTTAAACTCTCTTTCATGGTACATGAGCATCGTTCAAATTTGTTATCAATTAATTTAATAAAACTTCATATATTCCCTAAATCAGTGGATTAACCACTATAAAATCGCTATTCTATAGAGAAACAGAGACAACAAATGTTTCAAATCTTTTTGACCATAATCATATATTAGTGCATGAGGCAACTATGCATTAAAACTATATTTTCATATTTTTTGAAATTTTTCTCAAAATCAATGTGTAACCCCTTCGAAAATATTGAGTTTTTGGTAAATGCTTTATATACTGAAGCCTATAATTTTTAATGTTGTTTTAAAATTTCTAACCACATTATACATTTGTATTAATGTATGGTAAACTTTTTTTCATGGAACATGAGCATCGTTCAAATTTGTTATCAATTAATTTAGTAAAACTTTATATACTCCCAAAATTAGTGGATTAACCACTATAAAATCGTTATTCTCTTGAAAAAAGGAGACAACAAAGACTCCAAACCTCTTTAAACATGATCATATGTTAGTGCATGATGCAACTATACATTAAAACAATATTATTATATTTTTGAAATTTTCTCAAAATTTATTTGTTAACTTCTACGAAAATATTGAGTTTTTTGTAAATGATTTATATATTGAAGCCTAAAATTTTAATGTTGTTTTAAAATTTCTAAACACGTTCTACCTTTGTATTAATTTATGATGAACTCTCTTTCATGGTATATGAGCATCGTTCAATTTTTTTATCAATTAACTAAGTAAAACTTCATATACTCCCTAAATCAGTGGATTACCCACTATAAAATCGCTATTCTCTATAGAAACGGAGACAACAAAGGCTTCAGACCTCTTTGAACATTATCATTTTTAGTGCATGATCCAACCATGCATTAAAAAAATATTGTTATATTTTTTGAAATTTTTTCAAAATCTATGTGTTAACCCCTACGAAAATATTGAGTTTTGGTAAATGATTTATATACCGAAGCCTATAATTTTTTAATGTTGTTTTAAAATTTCTAACCACATTCTACATTTGTATTAATGTATTTTAAACTCTCTCTCATGGTACATGAACATCGTTTAATTTTGTTATCAGTTAATTTAGTAAAACTTTATATACTCTCTAAATCAGTGGATTAACTACTATAAAATCGTTATTTTCTTGAAAAACGGAGACAACAAAGATTCCAAATCTCTTTGACAATCATCATATATTAGTGCATGAGACAACTATACATTAAAATAATATGGTCATATTTTTTTAAATTCTCAAAATCTATGTGTGTTAAATATTGAGTTTTTGGTAAATGCTTTATCTACTGAAGCCTATAATTTTTAATGTTGTATTAAAATTTCTAACCATATTCTACATTTGTATTAATGTATGCTAAACTCTCTTTCATGGTACATGAGCATCGTTCAATTTTTTTATCAATTAATTTAGTAAAACTTCATATACTCCCTAAATCAGTAGATTAACCACTATAAAATCGCTATTCTCTAGAGAAACGGAGACAACAAAGGTTCCAAATCTCTTTTAACATCATTATATATTAGTGCATGAGGCAACTATACATTAAAAAAAATATTTTTGTTTTTTTTATTCTCAAAATCTATGGATTAACAAACCCCTACGAAAATATTGAATTTTTGGGCCTTGTGAAGCATTGTAATAAATGCATTCACATTATAATAGACAGAAGCATTGTAATAAATGCATTCACATTATAATAGACACGTGGCAGCTTCACAATGATTTGATAATAAATATATTAACGCGTTCACACTATATTCATAAA
This sequence comes from Brassica rapa, assembly GCF_000309985.2. Taxonomy (NCBI): domain Eukaryota; kingdom Viridiplantae; phylum Streptophyta; class Magnoliopsida; order Brassicales; family Brassicaceae; genus Brassica; species Brassica rapa. The sequence continues at coordinate 2,492,948 of NC_024803.2, read as the reverse complement.
TGTGTTCACACTATGTATTTTGTGTTTTTAATATAAAACTCACATAATAGTTCCAATAAAACTCTAGATTTTTCGGTTCAAATAAAAATAGATAACGAATCAAAAACCAAACTATATATATATTATTTTTATTGTTTACGGATAAAGTTGAGCAAAATATTCATAAATTTTGATTTGATTCGTTATCCGTTTTGATTTGAACCAAAAAATCTGGATATCCACAATTCTACGAAACAAATCAAATACTAAAATACAATATCCAAAAAAGAAGCAAATCACAAATACCAATATTTTTAGGAACATATATCTAACTCGATCTGTTATATGCATATATATACATATATGTAAAGAATTATATATATATATATATACATTATATATATATTATACTTTATATCAGTTTTACAATATTTTTTTTGAATTAAATTTATTATATTAGGTACTAGAATTTAAAATTTTAAATAATGTTTTATTTTTGTAATAAATTGTTATTATTAAATTTTTCAATTATTTTTAAAATTTTATTTTATTTACAGATCAAATCGGATATTCTTTAAAATTCTAAAACATTTCGGATATCTGAGTCACCGAATATCTAGGTGGCTAAAGATCGAATCGACATGAATGCTTCCAAATACCCAGATATTCGATCTGTGTACACCCCTACTTAAAGATACAATTTTATTTTATTTATATGAAAACGTTGACTAATGTCAAGGCCTTTTTTATTTTAAATTAATTTTAATTTTATCTTTCATGTATTATTTTAGACAAAAATGTTATTTAATATTAATTAACTATATTTTTATATATATTTGTCAACTATTTTTATATATTTTTTACATACACATACATGTGCACCTTGATGTGAGCATATTGTAACTAAGTAGAAGTATCTAATTTTTTTGAAAGTTGATTTTTTTTTTAATGCTTCTTTCACTACCGACTAAATTGTAGTGAAATGATTTGTCTTAATAATTTTTTTTTTAAACTATTTATCTGTTTAGAAACTATAATATGAAACTATTGGTTCGACATGACAACTGTTTAAAATTCATAACATGAAAATAAATAAATAATATTAATTTTTGGTTTTACCGGAAAAAACCAAAAAATCAAATATTTTAACCGAATAAACTAAAATAAATATTAATTTAAAATAATAATTATATTTTAGAACATTAAACATCAAAAAAAAACTTAAAACCGAACCAATATCCAGATTAAACAGATTTAATATTTTTTTATTAAAAAATAACAAAACTAATAATCACATCCCGCGCAAGGCGCGGGTTATTATCTAGTCATTATATATTAGTGCATGAGGCAACTATACATTAAAAAAAATATTTTTGTTTTTTTTATTCTCAAAATCTATGGATTAACAAACCCCTACGAAAATATTGAATTTTTGTGTAATAATATATATACTGAAGCCTATAATTTTTAATGTTTTTTTAAATCTTAAAATCACATTTTACATTTGTATTAATGTGTACTAAATTCTCTTTTATGGTATATGAACATCGTTCAATTTTTTTATCAATTAATTTAGTAAAACTTCATATACTCACTAAATTAGTGGATTAACCACTATGAAATCACAATTCTCTAGAGAAATGGATAAAACAAAGGTTCCAAATCTTTTCGACCATCCTAATATATTTGTGTATGAGACAACTATACATTAAAATATTATTGTTATATTTTTTTAAAAAAAATTTAAAATCTATGTGTTAACCTATAAGTATAATACCTACTGTACTTATTATCATTAAATGTAAACCCAAGAAATACATAACTATTGAGATAACTCTTAACTGGATAACAATGTGTAATAGTAGGTTCGTAGTTCTTATCAGAATAGGATCTAATGTATGTATAAATACAAAGCTATTACTACGTGAATAAGATAACACAAACTATTTAATAATCTAGTTAATTTTTTTTATAAAAGTAATCTAGTTAATTTAAACAATTTTAATTTTTAATACAGTATCATAAAGGTCATTTACACACCAACAAATCACTTGAAAAAAAAAAGAAGAGAAATCAAATGAATTTGACTTTGTTTTCAGAAAACAAAAAGCCGAATATTGCATGGAAGGTTTGGGTTGGACCAATGAAAATGGCGGCGATAGCTGGCAACATTCGTGTCCAATGCTCACCTAACCTCTTTACTTCCTCACGTGACCCTCTCACCTTCTCTCAATCTAGCGGCTCAAATCACGCAGCAAATTAAAATTCGATTATATTATATTTTCATTTTTGGGGGACGAAGTGGGTTACACTCTTTTTTTTTTCTTTCTAAAGATCTGTTCTGTCAAAGATACTCTGTTGTAATTTTTGGAAGAATAAAATAACAATGAGTAATTATATATTTGCATCTTATCATTAGCTTTGGTTGGTTACTTGGTTCGTCCTCACTATTGCGTGAAGTGGTATGGGTTGGACGAAGGAGTAGAATATCAAACTCTCATGCTGAAGTGTTACTATGTAACTATAGTAGCTTTTATTTCATAAGAACCAAATTATGGGAAAATTAGGAAGCAATTAAAAACTGTAAAATAAGATGTATGTTTCACATGATTCAGACATATAACCTGATATTATATAGAATATCCTGCTGTATAATAATTTTATATTTGATTGAAATTTTGTGCCAAATAAATATATGATTTTTAAAAAATCAACCAAACAATACACTAATCACTTATTTGCAATTTTGCTGTTAGTCGTTTATGAATATAATCGTAATACATACTTCCTTTTTAACAAATTAGTAAAAATTACTGTACAGTAAATATTTTATAAATATAAGGAATTTATGGGTGATTCAAAGTTGAGATTGTGTTGCCATTTTTTTACTTCAAATCTATATTTGACTAATTACTTTTATTAGGGGAGAATATTTGCTGACTAATTCAAATTAGTTATCAACAAGATTCCAAGATTCCAATTTAGAAAAGTCAAATATTCAAGGGGAGATTCAATCGAAGTCTTGTGTTGCATCCGATTCACCGTGCACTTTTCTTTCATATCTTCCTCCACCGTCTAGGGCCTAGGCTGAATAATCCTTTGATTAAAAAATTTACAGCACAGAATTAAATAATAAATTCTATTATACCACATCAGTTGATTATGTTATCTCATCCCATAGTCAGGGCCTTGCTGTCTCTGTCGTCCGTAATTACTATTTATGTTGTCAAAAATAATATGCTCACTCAGAAAATTATGGCGCAATCTTCTTCTTACATTTCCAGAAAAGTATTTTTAAACAGCTAATCTGTGTGGACCAAAATAAGTAGCGTAGCTTCTAGATTCTGTAAACTGAGAACTGAGAAAGCAGTAGTAACACGGAATAAATATCAAATACTTATGATAGTAGTATTTTAATTGAGATATCTATAGAATGGCATTGAGAAAACATTAAAAGTCCCAATTCTTTTGTCAAGATGAGCCACTATCATATATATTCAATAATAGTTTATAAAAATAACCATATCACATAGATGTGGTGTATTTTAAGATTATGATATTTTAAGACCATGATTAACTCCAGTTTTTTAACTAGCGTTTTTTTATTCGGCTAATAGATGGTTCTTAGATTTTTTTTAACTTTAACTAAGAAAAGTTAAGAATCGTTTCTTACATAAGAGATATAAGAATCATTTTTAACCGAAAAATGTAAAAAAAAAAAAATGTCAAATCAAAAATTAAGAATTCTGGCTAATAGACCGGAGTTAATCATACCCTAACATTCTTCCTAACCTGTTAGAGTAGACTTCAATGTATTAGTATTTAATCGGTTTAAGTATAAATATAAAATCAATTAATATTAGGAAAGATTTATATTTGACATCATATCGTTGCCCCAAAAAAGTTTCCTCGGAATATATGGTAACGTATACTTTTTGAGTAAAATTGGAAGTATATCTTCAAACTAGTCAAGAAAAAATTGAAGACTTTGACTTTCTTTATATAAAGATACCATTGTAATTTTAGATGATTAATTTTCTCTATCCGATTAAGAATCGTACACATTGGCATCTATATACACCATACACGTAAAACGTTATGGTCTTATGGTTCTTATATAAATACATGAGGCAGTAACAAAGGCGAGAAATATATCACACAACAAAGCGTTGAGAGAAATAAGAAGAGGAGAGAAAAAACAGCGATAAAGCCGAAGAAACATCAAAAGAGAGGAACACAAATTTATTTATTTTTTCGTTTCAAAAAAGAAAATCTTTGAATTTTATGGCAACCCGTCTCCTCCGAACAAACTTTATCCGGCGACCTCACTGTTTCTCCTCTTTACGACCGGTGGGTTCTCCCACCGTGACGGCTTCAACAGCCGCCGTCCCGGAGATTCTCTCCTTCGGACAACAAGCACCAGAGCCACCACTCCACCACCCAAAACACAACCAAACTCACAATGACATCGATCTCTCCGACCAGGCCCGGCTCTTCGCCTCTGTCCCCACCCCCGATCTCCTCCGTTCCACCGCCGTGTTGCATGCGGCGGCCATAGGTCCAATGGTGGATGTGGGATCGTGGGTCATGAGCTCTAAACTCATGGACAACGCTTTGACACGTGGCATGGTCCTTGGCCTTGTGAAAGGTACGTTTTATGACCATTTCTGTGCCGGTGAAGACGCCAGCGCCGCCGCGGAACGTGTGAGGAGCGTTTACGAGGCGACGGGTCTTAAAGGTATGCTTGTGTACGGCGTTGAACACGCCGATGACGCTGCCTCTTGTGATGATAATATGCAACATTTCATTCGAACCATTGAAGCTGCCAAGTCCTTACCAACATCCCACGTAAGCAAATCTAAACTCATTTTCCATTCCGGAATAAACATTTTAAAATTCATATCAGAACAGACAAAAAGAAAAATCTGTCACACGATATTTTGAATTTAATTATTTCATAACTATTTTTCCTAAACCGAATCATATAATAATCAATTGTGGGCAACTTGGTTGGGCAGCCAAATCTCCGTACCCTGACAAAGTGCACTTGCATAGAAACATAGACGTGCATATTCACATCTATCTTTTCATATAATGATTACTCTTACGCGTTTTCATAACCTTTCATAAGCAGCAAATACATAGCCAACTTTTTACTCAAAGAAGTACATAGCCAACTTGTGTTTTTTTCTCTTATGAAAATGACTTTTGCGTCTAATTTATTTACTTTCTAACGGTAGAAAAATTCAAAGCATACGTCATTATCGGACTAGATTTATACGCACGAGGTCCTCATTGGAGCTTGAAAATCTGACCTTGTTGGTGGACTAGAACTTTTGGAAGTAAACTAGTAGATTACACTTTAGGAATATTCTCCGGTTTATTTTTTGTGAAGACTCGGTTTGCTCCGGTTTATCTATTATGTTTGGTTTTATTGTGACATGTTATTGTTCTCTCTGACCTAACAGTTTAGCTCAGTGGTCGTGAAAATAACTGCCATTTGTCCCATCAGTCTTCTAAAACGTGTGAGCGACTTGCTTCGTTGGGAACACAAGAGTAAGAGCTTCAAACTCTCATGGAAGCTCAAATCTTTCACGGTTTTCTCCGATTCAAGTCCTCTCTACCACACAAACTCAGAACCGGAACCGTTAACCGCTGAAGAAGAACGTGAGCTCGAAGCAGCTCACGTAAGGATCCAAGACATCTGCCGGAAATGCCAAGAGTCCAATGTGCCTTTGCTGATTGATGCGGAGGACACAATCCTCCAACCAGCGATCGACTACATGGCTTACTCATCAGCCATCATGTTCAATGGGGACAAAGACAGACCGATCGTTTACAACACGATTCAGGCGTACTTGAGAGACGCAGGCGAGAGGTTGCATCTGGTTGTACAAGAAGCCGAGAAAGAAGGTGTTCCTATGGGGTTTAAGTTGGTGAGAGGCGCTTATATGTGTAGCGAAGGTAAATTGGCAGATTCCTTGGGACACAAGTCACCAGTTCATGACACACTTCAGAACACGCATGCTTGCTACAATGACTGCATGACCTTCCTAATGGAGAAAGCCTCCAACGGATCGGGTTTCGGTGTCGTTCTTGCAACACATAATGCTGATTCGGGTAAGTCACTCGAATATAATTTAAAAATAGTATCACAACCGGATTGAGATTTTGGGGGATCATAACATTCTTATGTTAATTTTAATGAAAAATGCTTTGATGATTTTTGGACCATGGGACTTATATACTATACAATAGCTCTTTAAAATTTGGGTCAAAACAAACGTTTCATCTGACTCTGCCGGAAACCGACCATGTAGGAGATTATCCTTTTTAGTGAAATGGATTGCTTACTGGAGAATTTTAATTTTTAGGGAGACTTGCATCAAGGAAGGCGAGTGAGCTAAATATCAATAAAAAGAACGGGACCATAGAGTTTGCGCAACTATACGGTATGTCAGATGCATTGTCCTTTGGTTTAAAGAGAGCCGGGTTCAATGTCAGCAAGTACATGCCATTTGGACCGGTAGAAACCGCTATACCGTATCTTGTCAGACGTGCTTATGAGAACCGGGGAATAATGGCCAGTGGAGCCCTTGACCGTCAACTCTTGAGGTAAAATGTTTTATCATATAGTTCGGTTAACATCGATTTTGACTAAGTTGAATAATGTTGATATTGGTTATTCCAGGATGGAACTTAAGAGAAGACTAATGGCCGTAATTGCGTGAAGTGAGGACTTTAATTGTCGTTATGTATGGAGCCACTAAATGGAATTTGGAAATTTAGATTATAAGAGAAAATTATAATATAAATTGGATTAGGTAAGAACATTTCATGTGGCTTTGTCGTAACGGACTATACTATTAAATTTATCAAATTATACACCGATGTATATTCAGTTCACCCTTCCTTATCAATAATAATGGAATGACCTGTTTTTTACTCTCTTGATTCGGTTATTTCTTCTGGTACGAAATATAAGATGTTTTAAAAAAGTTATTTAGTTCGAGTAAAGTTCATATATAACTCATGATCTCCTGATCTCGCATACTTTCATACTTTACATAATGTAGAACACACCCTTCTAAAGTTCTGAGAGTCAGTCAGAGTTGAACTAATGGAGCCAACGTATTTACGCAAAGATCATATATAACCTATGATCACATACTTTCATACTTTACATAACTCTGTCGTACATTTTTCACAGTTGAACAAAATGAGCCGATATTTTTCGCAAAAGACACATATCGCATACTTCTATACTTTATAAGTTTTTCATCAATTCTCTTTGTTGCAGTGCATTTATGAAAGTTCACATACCATGTACATATTGTGGCACCGAAGTTGAGAAACTAGAACTATGTATCTCAATATAAAGTTATAAACTAATGGATGACCTTATTGTAAGATAAACAAACCAACGCATCACTTGCAGTCTATTTGGGAAACAACTAGAAGGATAATTTTAGCAAAGCCCAAATAAATGTACCAGCTTATACAAACAAAAATAGGTACTTATTCATAATTGCCATTATATATTCTAAAGTTGGGCTCAATTATGTCAAAAGAACAAAAGTTGGCCTTAATTTAGGCTGAAATAGAAAATTATGTTATTCATTTACAATACATGTAAGATTTGGTTGCCATTGATCTTTTTTCTTTTGTCTACAAAATTGTTAACCATATTTTCAAAGTTGATTAGTCTAAGCAAATACATTTGAATAGGTAGGATATAGCCAATTCACTCGATCTTTCTTGTAATATATTCCGAGTAAGTTACAGTTTTACCAACTAACTTCAAGAAAGCCCAACTAGTTTCTTACATTGTGACGGCAAAGAGGACAAGTGTTCCTGTTAGTCAACCAGCTCGAGATACAGTCTTTGTGGTAATAATGCCGACAAGGAAGCTCAGACAGTCTCTCACTAGGAGCTAGCTTCTCTCTACAGATGGCACAAACCACCAAACCCCTCTCCGTCAACTCCTCAGCCGTCAAGTTCACCGCCGGAAGTTCCTCGGCCGTTTCCGGCCGCCGCGTGGAAGATGAATTCCCCAACACTTGGCCGAAGATTTCATCGTAAGAACCAAACGTCTCCGTTTCATGGCTGCTTCGTGATGCCAAGTAATGGATGTAGTCGAGGTACTCGTCGTCGATGAAAGTAGCGTTCTCTTGCTCTGCTTCGTTTTCGATCCCGGGAGGAAGATGAAACTCTGCCATTGATTTTAGAGGTTTTTGGAATGTTGAGTTGTGAAGAAGAAAATAGTACGAGGAGTGTGAACATGATTGGTTCTCGAATGATCGATAAAGAAACACAAAAAAGATTGGGTTTTCGAATGTTCCGTTCAGATTCTTACACGTATATTTCGGATGGTCTGATGTGATCCGTAAGGACAAGACTTGCAAGTTGCTACACATGTGTTGCTTGTCGATCTTGTTTGTGGCCACGTCATGCAGTCATATCACCGACATATCAATAATACAAAGTTGGTGTGGTATTTAAAAATTAAGTAGCTGCTGCTGATAATCGAACCCAAGTCCCCGGTCAGGCGGGAATCTTTACAATATTATGAACCACAAAAAAAATTCAAATATATTACTGTCAATATGTTCCCAAAAGCTGAACCACGAATCTGAAAATAGCAAAAGGATTTGTTCTACTCTTCCAGTATTTTTTCACCATGATTTTTTCTTGGATTTTAAGAATGTGATATACTAATTCAAGCGAAGTGCATAAACTAGAAGTGCAAAAATCATGGTGAAAAAATACTGGAAGAGTAGAACAAAGGGTGAGAGTAAACTATATTGACGTTTAAACTCCATTTTCCTCTTTTCCCTTTTATTTCCACTTGATTACTTAATTATTTTACCAATCGTAGGCTAAATGTAAGTAGATTTATAACTACCTCTTTAATCAATCAATTACGTGGATGAGTGACTTACCTTCTTAATCTTTTATTGAAGAGGGAAGTGCATAAACTAGACCAGGCCATACTTAGGTTTAGATACATGCACCAAAACCTACTTAGGTATTTATATCTGCGTGTTTCCTTTGACTCTGAGCTGTGATGTGACCAATGAATGAACTAGTCTCAGGATGTATTATATGATGGATTCTGAGTTCGAAACATTCAAATCTCAGTTACATTTTACCGAAATTGAATAAACCACTAATATTCTATATATAAGATATGCTTTTGTTAAAAATCAAGACTATAGGAATACTAGTGAGAATGCCACCCAATAGAAGTGTTTTTATAAACATACTTAATGAGTTGAGCATCGACTTTAATGAACAAATGAAGACTGCAAAATAACAACCACTTTATTTTACATGTCTATCTTAGGTTAGATGTTTGCATGCCCTTGATGATTACAATCGCTAGAATTTCATTTCATGTTGCTATATGAGTTGAATTGCTAATGCCCTTGGGATGGTATTTTCTCTTATGAAATAACCTTTTTATAGAAAATTAAAATAGAGAAAAACACAATCGTTTAGTTAATAATTCTTTTGAATATTCGAATGTGCTTATAAAATTCTGGACGTGGCGACCCGTCCTTTAGATATGTTGAAAACCTGAATATTAATATTGTTTACTAAATTATTATCTAGCTCTGATTTGCCTAACAGTCTATGTACATCTGACTGGGTATATAACTAAACAATGAGCGGATGACGCATGATGATTAATCAGCGCTTTGATTACCTCTAAAAGCCAAAACTTGGTAATATTTTATGCCTAATCGTCATCCAAGTCTTGTTAGCTAATTAATTATCAAAGGTGCGGCAATAATTAAGTAGGAGCTAGTTCCTATCAGTCTTTCCTGTCCACATATTATTTTGAAATAAATTAAGAATCGGGTTGTGCCTCCTTTTGATAACTTCTACTATTCTACAACTAAATTTTCTTTAATAAAAAATTGTGATTGATCATCATAGAAAAAAACTACATAAATTATATGGTAGTACAGTGTGGACACGGTCTCCAACTGGAAGGGTGACCGGATCGTGAAGGGGTATGAGCGTGGCAAACCCGCTGAGCTCACCACGGATGTCTGGGATGGCTTCATCCGATATTGGCGTCTTTCTGATTCCATTAGAATCGCCCAGTCTTGCTCTAACTCCCGTAACACAGTCGATGAGCACGGGAACGGGCCGATGCTTCACACTACGGGCCAAAAACCCCACACCGGTGTCCGTTTGGAAATGGTAATTAAAAATTTAATTATATTAAATTTTTAGTATATTTTTATATCTATTCTAACAACTTTCTTAAATGTTTTTTTAGGCCAAAGAGACGGGAGAATTCCCGTCTCTTATGCAACTTTACGAGAGGACCCACAAGAACAAGGCGGGCCGATTTATAGATGGCAAGTCCGAGCAAATCTACAACGATTTGGCTGCTCGGGTTGAAGAACGCCAGACCCAGCTGACCCAACAGTCCACCGATGGATTACCCGTCACCTTATCCACACCTGAAGTGGATAAGCTTTACGAGGAGGTAAATTTTCTAAAATTTTAATTTTCTTAAATATTCATTTAATTTAACTTTAAATTTTTACTAACAAAATTTATTTTTTGTTTTTAAGGTTGTCCCTAAAAAAAAGGGACGGACGTTGGGGATTGGTTCCGTCAACGATGTTCCGAGAGCGACATCGTCTTATGTTCAGCGACGGGATGATGAAGTCTCTCAGCTGCGTAGGGAGTCCGAAGAGCTGCGTAGAGAATCTACTCAGCTGCGTCACGAGTTGAGATCGACGCGATCTCGTATGGGTGGACTCGAGGGCTTCTTGGACGTTGTAGCGGCCACAAATCCGGAATGAGAGACTTTGTTGAGGACCATGCGACAACAAAATCCTATCCCAGGCGAGTCACCGACCGACGACTCACATGCCGAGGCGGATGTTCAGGCGAGGAGTGATGAATTTTACCAGGCGATTAACGACCACCCTTAGTTCTTTTTAATTTCGGTTCTTGTATTATGAATTCAAAACTTATTTATATATAAAATATTTTGGTTTTGATTTTTTTAGAATTTTAATTTTATTAATAATTTAAATAATTTAAATTATATTTATAATTATAATTTTTTATATTTCTATAAAATAATGAAACGAAGTAAATTCGTAGCTAATTTTGCGGCTTCTTTACGTGGAAGCTTAACGTGGTTTTTACGAGGAAACTTTTACAAGGAAATAACGTGGAAATCTATCAAGGTTTTTACGTTTTCTTTACGTGGAAAGCTGTCAAGGTATTTACGTTTATTTTACGAGTATTTATTTACGTGGGTTTTACGAGGAAAGTTTTTCGTGGTATTTACGAGAAAACTTAGCGACGTCCTTACGTGGAATCTTTACGACGAAATATCCTCCTTTGCTTTTACGACGAAATTATTTCCTCGCTACCTTACGACGAATTAGCGAGGATATATGCGTTACGACAAACGTATAACGACGAAACGGGTTTCCTCGCTAATTCCTCGTAACACTGCTTTTACGACGAAGTAACGAGGAAAACTGCCCTCGTAAAACTTGTGTTTTCTTGTAGTGGATGTTTATCCTCAAAAGATATTAGATTTAATACATGTTTGTTTTTGAAAGTATAACTAAATAAAGTTTAGGAATTATGTGCGGTATGTTATATAGTCATTTTTGAACAATTTTTTACGTTTATTAAGAAAATATATTAGATTTTAATTATCAATGCATTATTTTATATTATCAACTATTTTTAACAATTTTTAATCAATAAAATCTTTATAAAATACTATTATATTTTTTGAAGTTTATAATTTATAATTAATTATCTTTTTGAAACGGAAGAAGTATTATTCTTTATATGAAATTTGATGTTATGGCCAAATAGTATCTGCTTCTTAAATCTTACAAGGAAGAAAAGTTCCCATTATCTTTATGCACTTCCACGTATGGTAATCGATCCAGTGAATCATCATAAACGCGGCGTCGATTCTCTCTGCAATCTAATCAGCACCACCTAAGGTCAAATAAGTCGTCATCATAAAATTCATAAATACAGTGAATTTTGATCGTTCAGTTTTTACAAAATTAGCTCACCACGTTACCTATTATCCAATAGCAATCCAATAAAAATCCCTTTTAAAAAAAGGATTGTAACAGTTCCGTACAGATTATTATAATCATTTCCACGTCAGCAAGACAAAACATTGAGCCTATAAACTTCATCCACATCTCCACCTTCTCCTTCTCCCCCAACCTTCTTCTTCTTCGGACAAATTCGAAATCTCCACTCTTTGTCAAACTTCAAAGGTTTCGCCTTTGTATAAATTTTTCATCTGGGTTCATCCATTTTCGATAATTACCAACTGGGTCTCGATCAATTTTAGACTTTTCGATTCCCACTTGTCTAATCAGCTGAACCCAAACCTCCTCTCTGCTCTGTATTAAGAATCAAAGTTCTCTCCTTTAAGACTTTTGTATCAATCGTAAGATGACGATTCAAGACGTTGCGCCCATTCCAAGGAGGTGCGACGACGACGTGTTGGCTCCTTTATTGCCCACAACTCAGGGAGACGAACTTGCAGCTCACGACGAGTTCAACGGAGCTTCGTTCAGCGGCGCCGTTTTCAATCTCGCCACGACCATAATCGGTGCTGGCATCATGGCTCTGCCCGCGACGATGAAGATCCTGGGACTAGTGCTCGGGATCACGATGATTGTTGTCATGGCTTTCTTGAGCGATGCGTCTATAGAGTTCTTGCTTAGGTTTAGTAAGGTTAAGGAGAGTAAGTCTTACGGTGGCTTGATGGGTGACTCTTTTGGGAAGCCTGGGAAGGTTTTGCTTCAAGTTGCTGTGCTAGTTAACAACATTGGTGTTTTGATTGTCTACATGATCATTATTGGTATGGTTACTCGTCTCCTAGTCTAATTAAATAATAATCTGATGTTATTTTGTTGAATGAAAAAAATAGGTAGGCGGTAATTAGAAGCTTTATAGGGCTTGATTGCTTAGGCGGACGCCTAGACTAATTTTTTAATGGCTAGACTTATTTTTTAAAAAAATGTTCTATAAAAATCGTTTGTTTAGGCTCTATTTGGGGCGCCTAGTAGACGCTTTATAGAGGTTTATTGTTTAGGCAATCGGTTAGACTGTTCTTTTTTAAAATTTTATTTGGCGTCTAGGCGGGGCGCCACCTAGCTGATTGAATCTTACTCTGGTTGTTTGTTTGTTGAAGGTGATGTGTTGGCTGGTAAGACAGAAGATGGTATCCACCATTATGGTGTTCTTGAAGGATGGTTCGGTCACCATTGGTGGAACGGAAGACTTGCTATTCTTATCATTACAACTCTTGGTGTCTTTGCTCCTTTGGCTTGCTTCAAGCGAATTGGTTAGTTTTTCGGTTGTTATAAATCATGAGATTTTAGGGGTTGTAGACGATTTAGTAAATGTTTCTATAAAAATAATATTTTTAACAATTTTGCAGACCTATGTCTATGTAATATTTTCCGAAAATTTTAGGGGCTATAGACTAATGTTTCATTCGGATATGCCCAGGACCGGCTCCGTGCTTGCCTTGCCATAACTAGATTTGGTCTATGCATTTTAATTGCTTCTCTGACATATGCTTATGCTTTCTTTGCAGATTCTTTGAGATTTACATCTGCCTTATCAGTGGCTCTAGCCGTCGTGTTTCTCATCATCACAGCGGGGATATCTATCATGAAGTTCATCAATGGTGGCGTAGCCATGCCAAGATTGTTACCAGATGTTAGTGACTTAACATCCTTCTTGAATCTCTTCACAGTTGTACCTGTTCTTGTCACCGCGTTCATTTGCCACTACAATGGTAAATCATCTGTTCTTGATTAGAATCATAAGCTTCCAAGAATGAAACAAAACAAAAGACTCACGTTTTCTTGATTTGTTTCAGTTCACAGCATACAAAACGAGCTTGACGATCCCTCTCAGATAAAACCTGTAGTCAGATCAGCCCTTGTGCTTTGCTCATCTGTATACATAATGATAAGCATTTTTGGGTTCCTCTTGTTTGGAGACGATACTCTTGATGATGTCCTTTCGAACTTTGACACTGATCTTGGCATCCCTCTTGGTTCTGTCCTCAACGACGCGGTTCGAGTTAGCTACGCGCTTCATCTTATGCTTGTGTTCCCTATTGTATTCTACCCGTTGAGGATTAACATTGATGGCCTCTTGTTCCCTTCTGCTCCATCGTTAACCTCCTCGAATGTAAGGTTCGGTTGCCTCAGCGCTGGTCTCATCTCTGTCATCTTCTTGGGAGCAAACTGCATCCCGAGCATTTGGGACGCGTTCCAGTTCACTGGAGCTACTGCTGCTGTTTGTCTCGGCTTCATATTCCCAGCTTCTATTATACTAAAGTGAGTTTGATTAAATTATGTGAATAAGAACATGAGTTTTTGTTTTAGTGTTTGTAGTTAAGCAGAGTTCTTCTTGTTATGTTTCTTGCAGGGATCGTCATGGCAAAGCATCAAGCAGGGACACGATCTTAGCCGTTTTCATGGTTGTTCTTGCGGTGTTGGCCAATGCAATCGCTATTTACAGCGATGCTTATGCGTTGTTCAAGAGGAACGCACCTCGTGAGTGATTGAGGATGAAGTAAATGTGCAGTTTGGTGTGTTCTTGGATGATGAAGGAAACAAAAGGATTTGTTTTTCTTCCATCTCTTCTTCTTATGTGAGGTTAAATAATCGAGAAGACAAGATTTATCTTCTCTTTGTGTGTTGTACCATTGTTGTTGAGTGTTTTTTTAGCAGACTTCTGCTTGCTTGTGGTTTTGTAATCACCATGAGTGTTGTTGTCTGTAGAAACTTTGTATAAAAGATCAAATGTAATGCAGAATAAATATTTTTTGTATCATATTCTGATATGTTATATATCATAGTTTATTATATCAATCAATGTTGCGCAGTCCTACTGATCAGTGGTGGGATTATAGAACCTGACCCAACTCATCTTTACAAAAGAATAAAAAAGTATGATTTATATATATCTTCGAGGGGCCAACATAACAGATAAAAATTAGAGATTGATTATAATAGTGTAAATGCACTTAGAAGTACTAATATTCTTTGTTTTTGCTACTACCAGAGGACATAAAAATTTATTACAAATGATTATACCATTGATAATTTTAAATGTCTAATGAATGCATACATATTTGATGATTCTACTTTCGCCACATTACTAAACTGTTTTATACAAATTAACGTATAATTTTTAATTCTAATATAACTGATGATAAACTTCATTTTAAGAGATCCAATTTCCAGATTTCTGGGTGTAAAAACATTTATGAACTATTAATCAGGTCACTAGATTACTGAAAATTCTACGACAAAAGTTTTTGGGTGTATGTATCTAACTCTTCTTCAGAAACAACAAAAGAAAAGAGAGAGAGAGAGAGAGAGAGAGAGAGAGAAAGATAATGTCGCAGAATCTATCTTTCATAATCATGATGAGATTCACAAATATAATCCTAGCTTTCCATATAATCATATTCAAGCCCTAGAAGAGGACCATATCTATGCTCATGAAGGTGCCTTTACATAAAGATATCTAATTTTACTTTTTTGTCACCTTACGATCTTTTCTCGAATATTGGTTTCTTTCTTCTTAAGATTAGCTTAGTAAAATAGCTATTAATAACTTTCTTTTGCTTTATATATCTCGATTTGTTTTAATAGGCGGAGATGCTGGTGACAAGTCTTGACTATCGTGAGATAAAGATACATAGACACAGACACTGCATGACTCTGCATCCTAAAGTATACGTTTGCTTTCACAAAATTATTTCTTAAATAATTTGTATACATCGACATTTTTCTTTCACCATCGTAATCAATCCATTATATCAATTTATACACCATAACAGGAATCGTGCGAGCTCACAGACATTGCTGCACCGAGGAGTGACAGGAGTCTAAGTTCCGCGAGAAAAATGAGAACCTTGTTGGCTATAACCGAGAAGGAGCAAGCGAGAGAAACGAATATTGATGATTCGAGTTTAAAGATTTCAAGTGCAAAGATGGCTGGTAAAGAATTAAATCGTTGTACTGCAGTAGCATTTTAAAAGATTTCAGTACTGTAAACATTTTTTTTCTTTTGTTGATATATAAATTTAACATTTCAACAACAAAAAAAAAATTTCAAGTGCATCCAAGCATTTGATGGTGGACCAAAAACTAGGGTTGTATAAGATAAGTAAGAGTTTTTCATTTAAACGGAAACCCAAGAAGAAAATATCTGGTCGATTTGTGTATTTCTATAATGTTTTATGGCATGCTGTCGTAAAATGGTAGACGAAATTTAGAAATGTGCTAAAACGTTTTTTTGGGATACGAGTTTCCACTGAAACAAAATCACAACTATATGGAAAATTTTGGTTTGAATTTCGGTCTAAATAGTTTATCTGATAATCTGATAACATGCGATTCAGTTACCCCTTAACATCAGTCAAAACTTATTCTAAATTCGGATTAGCCAGTGTGTATTAATTAACCCTATCAACTTATAGAATATATAAAAAATGATTTCTCGTGGATCAGCAAGTCATCTTCCTGGACATAACATATAATCAAAACAACAAAAAGTACTTAGCTTGTAATACTTGTAGCATTTGTATAATTTCATTAACTAGTTTTATGTTTAAGCTTAGGTAATCATTTTAAGTTAAGAATATTTTCGTTTTCCTTTAGAAAAAACGATCTTTATTTTATTATAAAATAGTTAGTAAAAGCACTGAGCATGTCTCCATTCTAGATATGTCTTTGGCATTACTGCAGGAGAGCATAAGAAGACCAACGTATTGGAAGATATTTTTTTTTTGTAAAACATATTGGAAGATATTGACACCACTAAGGTTTGTCTTGTAAACCTACTTTAAGATTTATATCATAGATTTAGTCTCTTCATTATTCCTCTAGCATTTAATAAGTATATAAATTTGTATGTACAGCATATTGATGATCTCACAACGGTAATAGCCTATACCAAAACTTGAATTTTTTCTTCAGCCAAAGATACCAAGATACTTAATTGTTACAAAATGATTATCCGATCCATAGTAAGCGCCTGATCAATAACCGATCTCCTGACATGATTTAAAATTTTAAATGATTGTGGATCGGTCAAACAAGATGTTGAGTTATAATTAGAAATATGAAGATCGATTTTGTAAGGAAGGTAGTTAATCATGTTGACTTACGGTGATGCGTACATAATATAGGGACTTCTGTTGTATAATAGAGTAATAGTAGCTAGTCGTTACTTAGAAGGGCAGTAGCACTAGCAGCTGAGTTTGATATCTTAGCACTAGCAGCTGAGTTTGAATTTATCTCTTTTGTTTGGAGTTCAAGACTGCAAAATGTGGTTGCAGATCTTAGCGCTTGCTAAATAAAGCTTTGTAGTAATAAATGAGCGAGTAAATCCCCTCACCTAAAAGTTTTAATGGAAGTGTGTTTCAAAAAAAAAGTAGCTAGTCGTTGCTTACCTTATGAAATGAAATATGTTGTATCGAAGTTCTTACATGGAAAAATTATACTATGATTTTAGGGAAAATATAGAGAGAAGATTTAATGTTATACACGAAAACGAAAGCAGTTGGGATTATCATTAAGCCAATGCAAAGAAAATGAAATAAACGAAAATCTGACGATATATATAAACTCTTAAACTAACTAAGGTAATTCCTTGGTAATCAATAGTTTTTACTCAAAAGCAATATACATTTACATTTTAAAAAAATCGCCCACCATGGGGCTCGAACCCACGACCACAAGGTTAAGAGCCTTGCGCTCTACCAACTGAGCTAGACGGGCATTTGATGATGCTTCTATATAACCATAATTCGGTCATCATTTATTTATTGGCAAACATCTCAGAAACTCGAAATTTGAACATATTTTTATTTCTGTATAACAGTTTTAGTGTTATGATTTTCTGTCAGACATTCACTGTAATTAAGTATTAGTTCATTACCATATGCAAAACAACTATATGTATATCAAAGTAATTATTTTCCAGACACTGGATGGGCAGCACTATTAAGTTCCTTTGGAGCTGTCCCAGAATCTTCAAGATCGAGATTTAATGGTTCTTGTTTGGTTACTTGTGTCGGCTTATCCTTGCTTTTGCCCCATAAAAGTATATAAAGTCCCACGATGATGACCACTGATCCTATCACACTTTTTGTCATGCAACATATACAGTTCGTGTATCAAAAACTATTAGTAACAAATGTCAAAAAGAACCACTTGATATCTACCGTACGTTAGGCGAAAGAAACCCATAAAATTAGGTGTCCTTCTTGTGTAATCATTTCTCATATTTGATCTCAATCTCCACTTCGATAAAAGGTATTTATCACAGATATTAAAGGTCTGGATAAGTTTCAATGATATTCTACCAAGTTAATGATTTTTTTTTTGTTATGCAATATGATGCATGCGTCAACTTCGTCTAATTCCAGTTCCACGTTCAAAAGGTCACGCAGATGAAAGGGTCTTTACTCTTTTTTTTTTTCTTTTTCTTTGTTTTGCCAAATAGGGTCTTTACTCTTTAGTATAGACATATTCTATACAAGTCATTGAATACTAAAATATGTATTATGCAACATTGTATTATGATATGTTTGATCCAATGCAATTCTAAAATCGTTTGTTTGTATGTATTTTGATATTAGGTTAAAGATATATATATATATATATATATATATATGTAGAAAGGAAAAGTATGTTACCTTCCGCAGTAAATTTGCTCGTGAAGAAAAGAGAAGCTGAAAAAGGCAGCAAAAACTTGAATCAAAGGGATGAAGCTAGACGTGAAAACCGGACCTCTTTGCTGGAGACACCATGACATTCCCACGTAGCACAATCCAGATCCCACGATGCCCTATACAAGTACCGATCATAGTTGCTTACTTTCATTAAAACCGATTTTTTAAGAAATTGCAACTTGTAAAACACTAGACTACATGTAATTAATTTATAAGAATCTTAAATGTAATATTATTACTTACCGAATAAAGTAAAGCTAAAACTTGGAACTTCTCTTTAACGACCCACATGGATATGCTCCTCTCCGAGATCAAACTCAACAAAGCAGATTGGATCACACCAAAAAAAGAGAGGATCGCGGTGCTTGTGTATTGACATGGATACTTCCGGCATATTTTGGCTTGAACAATGAACCACGATGACCATATTAAGATTGATATGATCAGCATGACCGAACCCATGGCCCATTTTTGCGTTACCGCAGTAGTTGGACTATTTGACGTTTGTGTTTCTGCTTGAGCGTTTTGTGGAGTTAATGAGCCTCCTTTATAAAGCGTAAGTACCAAAGCTCCACAGATGCATATCATTGTGCCTAACACTTTGGCTCTTCCTATGTTGTTCTTGATGTTCAACGTCTCTTGCCTAATCATTCATTATTTGATAATATTGTACAATAGTTTATAAAACTGAATGAAGAATCCAAATGGTATGGAAATGTGTTTTGATCGATTTTCATTAGTACCTAAAGACGAGAGCCATAGCAAAAGTGATCGAAGGAACCATGTTGCTAAACGCTAAGGCGAAAGTGGAAGACGTATATTGTAGTCCAATTAGAAAGAAGTATTGCACCAAACTTGTCCTGCAAATTTGAAAGTGACAAAAAAAATTTACAGTTAAATTTCTTAACGTCCAATGTTAAAACCAATACCAAAAGAAACTTACCCCAGGAGAGCGCTTAAGAAAAGGGAACACAAGATACTACCAGTGAGTTTTGGC
Source organism: Brassica rapa (assembly GCF_000309985.2). Taxonomy (NCBI): domain Eukaryota; kingdom Viridiplantae; phylum Streptophyta; class Magnoliopsida; order Brassicales; family Brassicaceae; genus Brassica; species Brassica rapa. The sequence goes on along the minus strand of NC_024803.2, from coordinate 2,473,179 downwards.
CTGTTATGTCTACAAAAAGAAAAACCAAATTAATTTCTTGCCAGTGGAATACGAATCTATCTTTTTCCTCGAAAAATATTGTAAAATATATTTAAGAATTTGTTGACTTTACACAAAAGAGACGGAAACCAAGAGTCAACAAGGCTCTCGAATAAACAAGACAGCCACTTATAATTTAATAAGTATAGAAACTTCAATGATCTTAACTAATCAACATAACCAGAAAATATTGGATTTAAGCAAAAAAAGTATATATATTGGATGAATTAGTTGAATTTTTATGATGAAGAAGTTATGTGACTAGAGTGAATCCGTGACTAGGTCACTGTACCCAAAGGCTCGAGTAGTTATATTATATCGACATATAAAACACACATACCTTTCTAAGAAAATAGCTAATGGTGTCAAGAACAGAGTTCCTGCGGCAAGTCGGTAAGTGGCCGCAACCATACGGTTAACTCCTTGATTAAGCATCTTCTTGAACATAACGTTTACACCGCTTAGCGCAATGTTTATAATTGACATCATAATCACAGCTTTCCACAATTTCCCATCCAACTTCACCATAATTTTGTATGTACGTATCAGTGTATATGTGTGTGTATATATAGATATATGCTAGCACTTCTCTTATGTAGTTTTGGGAGGTTCTTGTGATAAAAATATTTGATGAGAGTGTGGCTATATATCGTGACTCAAATAATGCTCAGAATGGTATCATTATCGCATTTGCCTTTAACTAATCTCATTGTGCTTTGAACTTGGCTTTTCTGTCGTTGTTCTCTCAACTATTCATGACCCAAAAAAGAGAGCGAGAGAGAGGAAAAAAGGTTGATTAATTAATGGAAACTCTAGTAGCTTCCATTATCACGACGTGACATCATACACCAATTATATGCTTAATTCACTATATATACGTATAGAAACAACTTGGGTAAATGGCATAATGGTTTTGCCAGGTAACTCTTTGCCATTTATGGTATAGCAGTATGTGGTATTCAATTCTTATTGTTATCAATCGGTAACATTAAGACAAAGCAGGATGAGAGATCCGTATAAATAGTTTACTAAAGCATATCAAAAGAAGAGAAATTCTTGGCTTCACCCCCTAGGTGAACCTAGAGGTTCACCAACCAATAGTGGTTGAGTATTTGATATTTGATATCTTTTAAAAAAGGAAATAAAATTGAATTTCCAAATATGATATAAATTTTTAAAATAAAATAATAAAAATACATAAATATAGTTACAAAAAAAAAATAAATAAATATTGTTAAAATGTTAGCAAAATACTAAATCCTATACCCTAAATTCTAAACTCCAAACCCTAAATTATAAACCTTAAATCTTGGATAAACCGTAAACCATTGGAAAATTTTAAACCCTAAATCATACATCAAAACTAAATCTTAATAACACTAAACCCTAAACCTTAATCACTAAACCCTAAACCCTTGGATAAAGCCTGAACCCTTGGATAAATCATAAACTCTAAATCAAAAATATTTAAAATTAAACCCTAGAGTTTATGATTTATTCAAGGGTTCAGAGTTTACCCAAGGGTTCATAGTTTACCCAAGGGTTTAGGGTTTAGTGATTAGGATTTAGGGTTTAGTGTTATTAAAATTTAGTTTTTAGTGTATGATTTAGGGTTTAAGATTTTCCAACGTTTAGAGTTTATCCAAAGTTTAAGGTTTAATGTTTAGGGTTTAGGATTTAGGGTATAGGGTTTAATATTTTGCTGAAGATTTAACAATATTTATTTATTTATTTTTTGTAACTATTTTTATGTATTTTTATTATTTTATTTTAAAGATATAATCTAATTTGGATATTCAATTTTATTTCCTTTTTTAAAAGATATCAAATTTCAAATACTCAATCACTATTGGTTGGTGAACCTAGAGGTTCACCATAGGGGGTGAACCCAAGTATTTCTCTCAAAAGAAACTTTCATGCTGGCCTTGCCATGATTTTATGAATAGTTGAAAGAATTTTTTTACTTGACTCCAAATACTATTATAGAGGACATTTTTCTTCAATAAATCTCTATTTTCTACTTTAAAAATTACTATTTTTATTTATAGAAAATAGTATTCATTTATATTTAGATGAAGAAGTAGCATCTTCTATTTTTTTTTTGGTCTAAACATCTTCTATTTTAGAGACATACATTACACTAGAGAAGATTTATCTCTATTTTAAAATTTATCTATACTATATTTCAAAAATATTTGAAAGGAAAAACAGAAAATACACGGAGATGATCTAAAACCGCATATAAAATGTTTTGGGCTCTCTACTTTTTCCCTTGTGCATTGCTGATCTCTTCATCATTTTCATCTCTTTTAATTTCCTGCAATTTCTTATTGCTAATTTTTACTGCTTTATGTCAACAATGGGAAACATAAATGTTGTGTATTATTACAACATAACTTTAGTTTGAATTAATACATATTTTTCCCTTGGATCGGTGGAAAGCGAAAGATGATTTAAAAAGCACGTATATCTGTACTAAAAATGTCACACTACATATATTAGTATATATATATATATATATATATTTTTTTTTTTATGAAACCACCAGCTTAATACAATATAACCTCTTTAAATTAATATTCTATAAATTAATATATACTAAAAAAATTTAAACTAATATAATTTTATAGTCTTAAATTAAATTTTTGGTTTAATTAGTATATCGATAAATTAATAACTTTTATAAATTAATAAAAAATTATAGTTTGGTATAGTACTATTATTAATTTATAGATGTTTCACTATATTACGTATATTTGTACTCAAATTGTTGATTATTAATATTTAAGTATTTGAAAATAAGTTATAATCTGCACCTCACGTTGGATACTCGTCAACAAAGTGAAAGACATACTTTTAAATTTTTATTATTTTAGAGTCGCGTGTCTACCATATATTGAAACAGAACAATATACAGTTGTTCCAAGAATCCTAAAACTACAGAGATCTAGTCAAGCAATAAGAAGCATCTATATGTAACACCAACACGCACGTTTAAGTTTGGTTGATTTCAGTTCCACTTTCTGGAGAGCCCATAGCTGAATGCCGTAGTATTCAATATATATGTATGTCTTTTGGTTTATGGAATAAATATGTTATCTTCCATTATTCTGATTTTATTTTTGTTAATAACATGCATTCTATGGATTTAGATTCGATTTATAACTCAACGACAATATAATACAAATAAACCACGATGATATAAAATTTAGTCCTATCATTCTTATTCAGAGTTTGAAAATTAAACCCTCACACATTTATAAAATTATAATGATAAAACTAGAAATATCAGTACAATTAGTTAAGTTATTCCAGTTCATTGATAACATTGTTTAGAAAGTCAAAAAAAATGTTTTAGGAAATTAACTAAATTTAATATTTTGGCCGAAATCAATATAGGTTGTGACTAGGGTTATTCAATAAGGTAAAACCGAACCGTACCGAACCGAACCGAAATAGATAATATGGTTTGGTTTTGGTATATACCATATAAACCGAATGGATATAATTTTATAAAAACCGTAGGATTTGGATATGGTTTGGTATATAACCGATTAAACCGAATAAACCGAATAAAACCGATTAAAAGTAGAAACATGTAAATATATATCTATTTTATAACAATACATAAAAATCTATTTGTTACATAAGTTAAATTTGTATTAATAACTATTACCATAATTTTATAGTAATAAAAAACCTTAATTTGTAAAACACTTGAACTATAACTAAATAACAATACATCGCAATTCAGACATCTAATTTTCTAAGTCTTTTTTTGATCTTTTTGATTTATTTTAGTCTTCGCTAAATTAATATGAAGATTATAAATTTGATGGACAATAATTAATGGAAAATTTTCAATTGAAAAAACATGACTTTAATGAACACTAAATGTGGAAGAGTAAAAAAAACTTTTCATGTTTCTGTTTTGTTTCATATTTTTATTTTCAAAATTTCAAGCTTTGATTTTAGTTATAGATTTGATTATTTTATTTGATGGTAGAATCATTTTTACTTTTTTGTTCATTTATTTGAACATGTAATATATTTTTAATAAATGACTGTGTTGACAATATGACTCTAAAATTCATATAATATGATCTCAAACAAAATAATTATGTTTTTTGGTATAAAACCGAATAAACCGAAAACCGACGGTATATAAACCGAACCGAACGAAGTAAATATGGATTTAGAATGGTAGTTATATTTTACTAACCGAAATACCGAAAACCGTAAAAAACCGAACCGAAACCGAACCGATATCCGGATTGAACACCCCTAGTTGTGACTGTAAGTCACCTGTAGCGATATATTTTTGGTTACGTTGTTATCAAGCCAATCAGGTGAACCATATTTTAATTACTATCTCGCCGGTAACTATTCAAAAAGTGTAAAATAATTTATATTTGTTCCTCTTGATTTGAATGGAGTAAGACCATGCGCAATGGTGAGATTCATTGGAGTCCTTAGCACAAGGGCATTTCGGATTAATTTTGGATATTTTGAATTAAAAAAAAAAAAAGATGACAATTCACGGGCCGCCACGTAATCAATGGGACCTGTGAACAGTGTAATGATCAATCCTTACCAAAGGATTTTAAAGATTATTTTTGCACAAACTCTAAGAAAGTGGGCTCCATATCCTCTAAGGATTCTCTTAAGAGCTCCCATTGTGGATGCTCTAACAATGTTGCGTCCGTAACTATTTTCTATGTGTTTTTAAGAAAAAAACTATTTTCTATTACTTCATTTTATTCTTAATTTGTTCCTCATATTTCCTCTTGTTTTCTTACTCTGAATTACACAATAACTAACCAATCAAACCCATAATTCTCTGTAGTCAAACTGGAATAAGAGTCAGCTGAATCAATGACTGACCTTTTTTTTTGTTTTTATTGCAACAAGTTTCAGATTGAGACCCATAATCTTTTAGATCAGGAATAAAAGTCGATTATTTAATTCTCTCTCTTTAACTGTTAAGACTGGAACATGGTGCGTTTACACTTGGTACGGCTTTACCAATAGAGGTAGTAGCGACAGACAAATGACATATTCTCGACTATTGAATTTAACCATGTTTGCCATAAAATGAAAAAGAACCACAGTTGTAATTACAAGATTCTTAATAAAAGTAGATCTGATCAGACAATAAAAAGAATCTATACTTTGTTGATTTTGTGATACACACACACACACACATATATATATATATATATTTTACAAATATAATATTTTATTTATTAGTTTATAAGTACCACATATAAACAAATAAAGAATTGACAAGAGTTTTCACAATGCTAATGGAGATTAGAACAATGCGTCAAATCCTGTCTCAAAAATGTGATGCCTTGCTTAGTTCCAAGTATATCTCATTTGTTTATTTCAATTCGGTTCCTTTACGTTTCGTGACATCTGAACTTTCTGTAATATCCGAATTATTTAGCTTGTTAGACACATTCACAAATTCACTAATGAAAACAGCCAATATATATATATATATATATATTCAACAAAAATAACATATAAATTTCAACTTAGTTTTACTGGTACCTTTATTTTTAATAGCAACTTTTTGCTTTTGTCACTTCCTTAAAACAATTTTAAAAATCTAGTTATTTAACTAATTGACTCATTATTGTCTCTGCTTTTTTCTCGAGGGACGACGGGATGTAACCATCAGTATCATAACACACTAGAGTTATGACGGCTGATCGAACTTTGCACACTTGTTTTTTCTGATAAAAACTTGGGGTTTTTGCCAAAACTAACCCACAACTTGATTTTAATTCCAAACCTATACCCAAACTTGAATCAAATGCAAAACTAACCTAAAAACCTAGTGAAATTACAGCTCAGCCCCTTGTGACCAAACAAAAAAACAGAAGCCATTTTTACGAATATAGCCCCAGTAAATCGTCTGAGTCGTCTGAGATGTTGGAAGTCGTCTGGACGACTGAAGTATAAGTCGTCTGGACGACTGAAGTGTAAGTCGTCTGGTACCAGTTTATTTTAAAAATAATTTATAAATCTTGTAAAAAAATATTTTGATGCGTAAAAAATAAAAATCAAGTAATTATAAACAGTTTTAACTGATATAAATTAAGATATGATAAAATTGATTTGTTTTGAAGATATATGAGTGGAAGTAGTGAATCATGAAATACTTTGGTTTAGGAGTTTGGCAAACATATGTTGTAGTATTGTATGTATTGTTAGGGTTAGATTTTGGAAAACTAAAATGTTTTTTTCAAAAATTAGTTTTCACCTATATGTGTTTATTTCTGTGTATAGTAAACACTTTTCAAGTTTGATTTGGTTTTATGAAGTGTTTAATTAGATAATTAAGTTTAGGGGTTATGTTTAGGGTGTGGACGACTTATATTTCAGTCGTCTGTTAAATAATTTACCCGGACGACGTATATTTCAGTCGTCCAGACGACTTACTTGTAAGTCGTCTGGAAAGTCTTCTATTTTAGTTTCCCGCTAAAAATATTTAATTTCCCGCTAAAAATATTAAACTCCTCTGGACGACTTACATGTAAGTCGTCTGTTTTAATTTCTTCACCAGACGACTGAAATGTAAGTCGTCCAGGAAGTCGTCTGAGTCAAAAATATTTAATCTAATTGGATTTTTTGTCTCCCTATATAAAGAAAAATTTACACATTCTCTCTCCTCCTCTCAAATGGCTGCAACAAAAATGTAATGTTCATCATTCTAAAACTCTCCAACCTCTCTCTAATCTCTTTGACTTGAAAACACCAAACTTTATATGAATTTTTCAGTTTTGTCTCATGTATTTCTTACTAATCTATCTCTTTTGCAGGTTTTTAATCAAATGGTACTCATCTTCCACTAATTTAGAGGTAGATCTATTAATTTTAGATATGTATTTTTGTGTGTTCTATAAATGTAGATTTATCTAATCTTCCACTCATTTTCTCTATTTTTAAGTCATTTGAACGTTTTTGAATATGCAGGTTTTTCAGATCTGGATTTGATGTGCAGGTTTTTCAGATCTGGAAGACTTCTGGGACGACTTACCTGTTAGTCGTCTGGAAGTCGTCTGGAAGTCATCTGGAAGTCTTCTGACAAAGTCGTCTGGACTTCCAGGAAGTCGTCTGGACTTCCTGGAAGTCGTCTGGACTTCCAGGAAGTCGTCTGGACTTCCAGGAAGTCGTCTGGACTTCCTGGAAGTCGTCTGGACTTCCAGGAAGTCGTCTGGACTTCCAGGAAGTCGTCTGGACTTCCAGGAAGTCGTCTGGACTTCCAGGAAGTCGTCTGGATTTTTCTGAGCGTTTTGGTAAGTTCTTATGTCTGATTTTTCTTCATTTGGTAACTTCTTGTTGTATAAAGTTCTTACTTTTTTCCCAAACTAAAACTCTCCAAACCCACTCTAATCTCTCTGACTTGAAAACACCAAACTTTATATGAATTTTTCAATTTTGTCTCATGTCTTTGTTACTAATCTATTTTTTTTTTGCAGGTTTTTAATTATTTGGTACTCATCTTCCACTAATTTAAAGGTAGATCTATTATTTTTAGATATGTATTTTTGTGTGTTCTGTAAAGGTAGATTTATATAATCTTCCACTCATTTTTTTCTGTTTTTAAGTCATTTGAACGTTTTTGAATATGCAGGTTTTTCAGATCTGGATTTAATATGCAGGTTTTTCAGATCTGGAAAACTTCTGGGACGACTTACTTGTTAGTCGTCTGGAAGTCATCTGGAAGTCGTCTGGAAGTCGTCTGGACTTCCTAAAAGTCGTCTGGACTTCCTGTAAAGTCGTCTGGACTTCCTGTAAAGTCGTCTGGAAGTCGTCTGAACTTCCTAAAAGTCTTCTGGCAAAGTCGTCTGAACTTCCTGGAAGTCGTCTGGACTTCTTAGAAGTTGTCTGAACTTCTTAAAAGTTGTCTGGTCTTGTCTACTCAAGTGGAATCCAAGCTTGTCTTTGTAGATGAATGATCTATAATAGTTTTGTTTGTGATCTGTTTTATGAATTGCATGTATACTCTTTTAGTTGTGAATTTTTTGTAAAATCAGTAATAATGTTTTCCAAGATGTATTAAATGTGCTAACAATGTGTTTACACATTTACAAATCAATGAAATAATAGACTTCAGTAGCCTTTTTCTTATCTTTGGATCTCTCATATGCAATAATAAACTCCAATGGCCTTTTTCTCATCTTAATAAACAAGAATGTTGGTAAGAGATGGAAACAAACAATAGTAACTAGTCAAAGCATATCATATTTTTTATAAGTTTGCATTGAAAAACTTAGTCAAATTTAGTAAAACTAAGGGAGAGAACATATTTTGTAAATATGAGTTTTACATATCTTGAAGTTACTTATCACTCTTAAAAATACAAGTTATTCAAAAACTAACGTAGAAGACTTAAAAACTAGTGGAGAAGACGCGGACGACTTCAATCTAAGTTGTCTAGACGACTAAACTATATGTCGTCTGGTCAACGCAGAGGTTATTTTTGCAATTGACTTTGAAATCTGTTATTTTGGACGACTGAAAGTTAAGTCGTCTACTATTGTTTGGTTAAAAAAAAAACTCCAAAAAAGCTAGACGACTTACATTTCAGTCGTCAGAGGTTAGTTTTGCATTTGACTGGATTATTTCAGAAGTTTGACTTTTTGGACGACTTACGTTTCAGTCGTCTAGTGAAAATTAAAATAATAATATTTTTTTAAAAGTAGACGACTTAAAGTTAAGTCGTCATAGGTTAGTTTTGCAATTGAAAAAAAAAACTTCAAGATTTAATTATATACAGACGACTTATAATTCAGTCGTCCACGAGACGACTGAAATGTAAGTCGTCCAGGATTTACGAGGTTTGACCAGAATCTCGGAAAAAAATCCTGGACGACTTACAATTAAGTCGTGTGGTGGACGACTGAATTATAAATCGTCTGTGTATAATTAAATCTTGAAGTTTTTTTTTTCAATTGCAAAATTAACCTATGACTACTTAATTGTAAGTCGTTTACTTTAAAAAAAATATTATTATTTTAATTTCCGCCAGACGACTGAAATGTAAGTCGTCTGGGGAAGTCAAACTTCTGAAATTATCCAGTCAAATACAAAACTAACCTATGACGACTGAAATGTAAGTCGTCTAGGTTCTTTGGAATTTTTTTTGAAACCAAACAATAGTAGACGACTTAACTTTCAGTCGTCTCAGGTTACAGATTTCAAAGTCAATTGCAAAAATAACCTCTGCGTTGACCAGACGACTTCCAGGTAAGTCGTCTACAGCCAGACGACTGAAAGGTAAGTCGTCTACAGCCAGACGACTTCCCAAGTAAGTCGTCTGACGAACAGATCTGGAAAAAAACTCGATGTCATACCTTAAATTAGTGAGATAAGTTCCTTAGCATACATAAGGCTTCTCCAAGCACACAGAATCACAAACGGAAGTCACCCACCCATAATCGTTAGCTTCTATGACTCTATGAACCATGAAAATTTTAGAATCAAAATCTTGAGTTTTTTTAGCTCATTGTGGAGAGAAAGTGAGAGATATGTTGTGTTTAGGTCACAAGAATGGAAAAAGAAGAAGGGTAAATCGATTTTAGGAGCATTAAGAGCTTCAAATTGGTTGTTCATGGTGGTTGTGGTATTGATGACAATGACAATCTTGTAATTACTTGAAGATGATGAGGGTGAGAGAGTAAAAATGTCATTTTCGAAAAAAAAAATAAAAAAAAAATGGATGGCATTTTCGTAAATTATATGAACTTGTGGGGTGAATAGGGCAAAACCAATTTTCAAAAAAAAAGGAGGTTAGTTTTGTGTTTGACTTTAAGTTATAGGTCAATTTTGCAAAAATCCCTAAAAACTTTGCAGCACACTTTTTTGTTTTTGATAAAAACTTTGCAGCACACTAAAACTTTTGCATTCACAATTGCAAAGAGTTTTACGTACCAAATGTTAAAACCGAAACTCGGTACTAAAAATATACTTATACTATTGTCCACTAGACCAATGGTGTTTGTATATGAGTATATATATGCATCTTCTATTCTCAAACAATTTAATAATTTTTTAAGTAAAAGTAGTTGACTTGTTATTTGGTAAAAACGACTCGTGTTAATAGAAATAATTGGTTTTCTAAATTGTAACTGAAATAAATTCAGATTTCTATCGATTAAATTGTTCTAATGTAAGAGTTCGATTTACTAATCATCATTTAACAAGATAATTGTGATGTTTTTGGTGGTTGAATAAAAATGGTAATTTAAAATAAATTCAAAAATTCTCTTAAAATGTAAGAATATTTTATATTCTGAAAATAAATATACATTTAAGTATTTATATTCTAATTATTTGTTATTTTAAGCTATACATATGCCTCTCTTTTTTTTTGAAACTAAGGCTTATACATATGCCTTTCTGATCAAAACATAACTGCCTTATTTGAACATCTAAATATATGTTGCAACTTGCAACTAACTGTATAACTTATTAAGTTCAACCCCCATCCATTTCATCCGTGAATTATATTGTTACTTACGTTCCACATCAACGAATTAAAACCTAAAGTTAAGTTTTTTTTTTTAACTTTGATCACATTTAATTGTTTTAATCATGTTTTCCAAATATGTGGATGAGTTGTTATTTTTACAATTAAAGACATAAATTGATAAGCCAAACTTTCAACCTAAACCTTAAAGTAGATGAATTGGTTCATCTATATTATTAAAGTTGAAGTACACATTGAGATTGTTTGGCAATATGGATAGTAGTTAAAAAATAATACTGTTTGGATACATAGATAGTAGTAAGTTAGAAAAAAAAATAATGGGCTTATTCTACTAAAAAATTGGAAGTCCATTACATTATATCAAAAAAATAATGGGTCTATGTTACTTGATAATATATATATTCAAATCAAAATAATAATTTAAAATTGATTTATATCAAAAATTCATTCAAAAATAAACATATATTCAAAATTTGATTTTTACTAACATATTTTTCAATAACTATTATAAAAATGTTTTCAATATATATAAGAAAAATACAATACAAAGACCAATTTTAAACACCAACTTAAATTATGGTTTTAAATTTCACATTAAATTTTAAAATATAATTTATGTGATTATTTATATGATTGTACGTATAAAATATTATTAATTATAAGAAAACTTATTTGATGGTACGTATAAAATATGATTAATTATATGATAACACATATTTTGTAACCTATGATGACACATATATAATATATATATGACACATATTAGGGGTGGGCGTTTGGGTTCATTTTCGGGTCTTTTTGGGATTTCGTGTTTATTTCAGATCTTTGAGGATTTGGTTCGGATTTGGATAATCAATTTAAATAGGTTTGGTTTAAATATTTAGTAGAGAATTAATAATTATTTAAATATTTTTGGAGTTTTGAGTATATTTTAACTATTTAAGATATTTACGTTTGATTATTTGTATATATTTTCAAGCATTTAAGCAAACTTAAAAGTATCGTATATATTCTGGATGTTTTTATATATATAAAATCTAAAAATAATTAATATATATAAGTATATAAATCTATTTTGGATACCCAAAATACTTCGGTTCGGATCGGATTAGATTTCAGTTTTTCAAATACCAAAATTTTGAATAATTTGGATATTTAATCAATTCCGGTCCGGATTTAGTGCTACTTATTCGGATTGGGATCGGTTCAATTCTTCATATTCGAGTTTTTTGTCTAATCCTAAATAGTGACATAAAAATCAAATAACATCATAATTTTTTTAAAAAAATACACCCGCACGGGCGTGCGGGTCAAAATCTAGTATGTATTATTTCTTATAGCTTGAATGGTTCTGAGATTACCAATGAGAGATTTAACACAATAACACACCTTTCTCGCGCTCAGACATGATCATCTGATGCGTAGAGTTTTTTTTATGGCACCATATCCACGAGGTGCTCCCAACGATCGAAAAACACGTTCTCATGGTATACCATGATAATCATAAGCTTTCAACCCAAAACTTTAAGATAATAGGTGAATTGGCTTATGTGTATTATATATTACTTGAATGACTCTGAGATTACCAGTGTGGGATGATTTAACACACTAACATAAAGTATATGCACCTTTTAGCCTGCTCAAGCTGGTTTTGCGGCCACGAAAATATATCCATTTTTCATTCTTCAAATGTTTTCATATTCTTTTCAATTTTTATGTTTTCCTCATTTTAGAACGTGTAACCATCATTTCATAAACCGTTTTTTCACAAAACATGCATGTAAGAAAAATATTAGAAAAAAACTGTTGTTCCGACACTAAGATCGAATAAACCAGTTAGATATTTTTTACTTTTTAAGTCGACGACCTGTAAAAGCCGCCTTGGTCACTAATAAGTTAAGTTGAAATGAAATTGGCTAATATTTTAATATATTCATTTATATTCTCATATAAGAAGAAGAATTTTTGTTTATATGCGTAAAATAGACTGACGTTTATTTACAAAATGAAGTGGCGAAGAAATCATAAACTAATGGGGATGAATTATTGCGCATCTTTTAAACAATAGCATAAAATTCACGCAAATTATAAAATTGTTATACTATTTTATTCGATAGCATGCTAATTTACATGATATTACATAGTAATTTGTTAATAACAACATATACACAAAATCGTATTCTTCTTAATTTTTGTTTACCATCACGTCATATTTGGAAACATAATTCCAAATGATCCACACTGATTCTTCATAACTTCTGACAAAATTCAAAAATGGTAATAACATCTTAATAGTGATTACTTCCATCTTTTTTTATTCTAAAAATAATTCAAAACTGAAATGAATGGCTATAGACAGTTTATTATATTTCAAATTAAATAATTGACAAAATTTTTTTTTTTTTATAAAAATAGTTGAGAAGATGTTTAGTACGTTGCTTTTCTTTTGTTCAAGATACTAAACAAAGAAGACAACACCAAGTTGGGTTGCCATTATAATTCAAAGCAAATTGATAAAAAATATTTATTTTTAAATCTGATTTATTATATGGTATTTTGTTATCAGAAGCACAATGAATCCAAATACTGAGAGGGTCCATGCCTCAGTATAAACTCAATAAAAGATAATAGGACAACTGCAAAAGCACACTCCGACGACGAGGCGAGTCACACTTGGATACCATCGGTTAGGAAGCTTCTCAAGAGAAGCATACTCGAGGTCTAATCTAATCTTCAAAAAGAGTTTGAAAGCCTCTAGTTTTCTTTCGCCCGAATGTTCTTGCATTAGGCGGTATCGTCGAAGTCTTAAACGCGGATAACGGGTGATACATGGATAGATGGTGTCGGAGTTGAAAGATCAAAGGATGATAAGAATGCAGAAACAGGAGGGTATTGATGATGAAAAGGACTTGTCTTCATCGGGACTGTTTATTGGCCACAAGGGAAGTGGAGGGAACAGGAACAGAACTAATAATGATACTGTTAGAAAGGCCAGCTTGAGATCAAGAAGATCTTGAGGGTAGCAAGAGACAAATTGTAACACATTTGAGGATAGCAAGAGACAAATTGTAACACATATTAACACTTCTGCAATGTCTTTTTTTTTAGTCCATGAAAACAGAGCTATTCAACCACTTGTTTATACAAAACACAAGTGTTAGGCGTAGAAACAATCATCAAACCCACAAAGAAACTCGAGACCTATTAAATAAAACAGTGGATAATTACTATGGAGAATAGAAAACGTTCTCTATACAATTGTACCTTTTGGTGAAATCTTTGTAGTGCCTGGGACCGAATGTTTCAAATAGACTTTCAACTTCAACTTCTGATGGACGTTTATTCATCCTTATCGTAAAAGACAATAGGATGATTTCACATGGTTATGCCAAGCCGCAACGTTTTGTCCATCTACCGTGACCCAGTCCACAACGGTTGCAGCAGGCTGTTCGTACCATTCGTCCAGCTGCATTTCATACACAATTAAAATGCTGTTTATTAACCCCATTCATCAATGAAAAAGTGTGTTTAATTAAATCTATAATAACCATGTCCAAAGCATAATTAATAACAATGATAGTGAGCTTATAAAGTCAAAGGACTTACCAAACCCCATACGTATTTGCAGTGCTCCAATGAAGTTTGAGCATTCAAGACTGCAGTCTTGAGCTCAGGCAACCATTTCTCTGTTATTGTATTATCTTGCTCTGTGGCAAGATCTAGGCAATGCTTAGTTGTCCTGCACATTGTATTCTCGCATAAAGAATGTATCACGCAGAAAAATAAAATGGCACAACTGAGAAACAAGACTTACGTTTCATATTCTTGCTGGGCATTGTAAGCATGACTTAGTAGAGAGCGACAACTTTCAACTAAATCCTGACGTATGTCCACCAAATTGATTGCTTTTGATAGATCTTCCAACACACATGCCTCGGAGCCACGGAGCCTCAAGCAGAACTCAAGAGACTCTAGAACCGATGCCAAACTTGCATCTGAACCCTCTGAACCTGAAAATAGCAAGAAATAATGGTTACACCAAGCCTTACGTTAAAGCCACAAGATGTATTTGGGGAAGGAAAAGAAAAGAGACTAACCCGCAGGATACTGAAGGGCGGCTGAAATGCGGCATATAGAAGGAATTGCCGATGGATCTCTAGCACCAGCTCTTGCCGTCAACAAAGCAGCATTCTTCTCTGCTGAAGCAAAAGCTTCAGGTCCTGTTGACCCATTAGCTCCCATAGACTCCAGAAGGGCCTGATGAAGAAAAAGAGTCGAATAGTTATGAACAATTTTCAATTTGTAAGTTTTCAATATCTTCCAAATAATATCTCTCCAATTCTGTGTAAAATATATAATATAGATTGTTATCAGACCGATGAGGAGAGAAAATAAGGACCTGCGGAGTTGCTGGAAGCATATAGAGGGCGTTATCAGGACTCTGGAAGAAAGCAGACACTTCTTTCTCAATGAAATCTTTGGAGTTTTTCGAAATGTCTGCAACAACCTCACACGCTGGAATTATAGTGGCCATTGCGTATTCCCTTGCAGCTAGTGGCTGCTGATTCCAGAATGCAGTAGCATCCTGAGCGAAACATCACACAGAGTTATGCCGATTGCAATTAATATGTTTTTTGTTCAATAACAAAATCAATTGGTTGGAAGAATATTTACCATGTTGGCCTTGAGAAGAGTAGTATATATGGTTTCAAGTTCGGATCTGCGAGCATCAAATTCTTCAATTTTTTTCCACTTCTGTTTTAATGAATGTTCAGCTTCTTTCCTTTCAGCGCATAATTTATTCAGCCGTTGTATTTCAGATAAAAGTGTATTTAAGCTAGCCCTCAAACCAGCAGCTTCTCGTTCCTTGCCCCATACGTCTAACTGCCAGGGAAAAATTAAATAGCATGGTCAAGCAAGTATACCAAACTTAAACTAGACATTCTTGATAACTGAATTAGCTTTATAATGCAGACTGGAGAGTGAAATATTAACCCTGGTGGTGCTAAACATAAGAGCATTAATTGTATAAACTACTAAAGAAAAGAGGTAAGTTGAAGAGGAAAGTGTTTTAGATCACAGGCAAAGATGTATATATATATATTAACTAAGATAAACATAAATCATGAAAAGTTGGAAACCAAGAAAAATCTGGCATTTACCTCTAATTGCCTAAGATTTCTAACATTCTGTGACGTGCCTCCACCAAGTGAATGTGAAGAAACTGTGTCAGCACTTCCTTGCAAACGGTTTTTAAGTTTCTGACAAAAGACCCGAGCTTCTGCGGCTTTGTTTAGCGCATCTTCAGTTCCCAAAAATTGCTGAACATGTGCTTTCTGGATATAGGCATGCGTACAGGATAAGATATATGGATTATAACCGTGTGATCATTATCGTGCAACTAGTTTAAATGCAGCAGCAGATGGCCTACAAAATCTGTAAGTGCAAGCTAAGCCATTGCTAGACAGTAAGCTTGAAACTATGTACTTTCTATACACTATCTCCTGAAATAACCAGAAAGAAACCAAAAATCAGATGAGGAGAGCAACCTGTCGTTCGAGGAGCTGGTTGTTTGATCCTTTGGAATGAGTATCTGTGGCTATCTTCCCATTACCATTAAACTGATAACTTAATGGCGAGCTCACATCAGAAGAAGAAATCTCCATTACCCGGTTGTTTTCATACTTATACCTGTAGAATAGGTTGACATCAAATGGCTTCCATTAGCTAATCAATACACTGGAACATGAATTTCAGAGAGTGCAGATATCTCATTCAGTAAAAACAAGAGAGTCAATTATAGATATCATTGATCAAACAAGTTCTGGAACAACCTAAATCAACCAGACAAGACACATTCCTCTGCAGTTTTACGAATTCGAGTTAATGAAAACCGGCCGAAGCAGAATTGCACATTTGAAGAGAGTCATTTTAAGGAAAAAGCAGAGAAGCACCTCAATGTTTCAGCATCAGCTCTGACATCTACCCTCTCTATCTCCTTCGCTATTAAGTTCTTAAGGCGTAGTGTGTGTGCAGCAATAGCCTGAAGGAGAAGAGGAGGACTACTCAGGCAGCTCAATACAACACCTCTCATCTCATCAGATATCTCTCCATCATACTCAAAACTCAGCTTAGCAGTTTCAAGCTCAGGATGCGAATGAACTCCCCTTCCCTCATAAGCAGGGAAAGAGTTACATATTCTCTCAACCATGCGCGACGCAAGTGATTCACAAGCTTCCCTAACACTCCTATCATCATCCGCGGACTTACTTGCTCTCACAGAGGAACAAAAAGCTTCCCTCTCGCTCGCTTGGTCAACATAAAGTTGTAGCCTTTTGTGATACTCAGCGAATATCCTTGCTGCCTCCTCACATTGCTGATCATAAGCTTCAAGCATTACTTGCTTATGCCTGTAACTACCTCTCTCGTCAAGCATCCTCTTCCGTTCAGCTTCCTCTCTAGACACCTCGAGCATCCTCGCTTTAAGATCCTTCCTTTGCCTCCTCACAAGATTCCTCAACCTCTCCACCTCCCTTTCACTCTCTTTGACCTTACTCTCCTCCTTCACTAAACTAACAGCATCAACACTACCATGAACGGTGATGTTACGCCTGATGCTCTCAACAGTCTTCTCAGACTTGACTCGATTGATCAGAAACGCCCAAAGGGGGATCATGTTCCCTCTGCAGATCTTTCTCACGGAATCGACGGAAGGCGCGTGGGATTTGCTTCGGTATCCCATCTCCTTCTGAAGCCACTCTAGTATCGCTTCCGGCGACGGAGCCGAGCTCGATCCGCTCTGCATTTCTATATGGAGTTCGATAGAGATTACTCACCGCGAAGGTTTTGATTGTGATTGGAATGAGAATCGCTGATGATGATGATGATGATGATGATGATGATCACTCTGCGTTTCTGGGGATTTGAAATTACGATCCGGTTCCCGGTTCGAACCGGTTAGTAAGTGGGTGATTGTTTGATAATTTGATTTATCATATGAGACGGAAAAAACATGTGGGGTCAAATTTGAATTTCGAAACGAATGCAGGGGTTTACTGAGACAATCTATTTTCTCAACTCAAAGCAAACCGAACCGCTGCTAACCATCACCCCCATGCGAAGGTTTAAACCGGTGTGCAAAAGAACCAATCTCGTTATAGTATCACTACACCACCGTATTCTTTTGGGTTTTTAGGTTAATCTAAGATTTTTAACAGTAACTTATTATTTACAAATTATAAAATGATTACATAAACGATGATGCAACTAATAATTCTACATGCTTTATAAAAACTTATGTTTAACGGTTTTATTTACACGGTTTTACAATCTCCGGTTAACTTATATATGCCTTACGAAAGTTTTATGTTTAACGTTTTTGTTCACATGCTTTATAAAAATATCGATAATTCTATTTGCACCATTTTGCAAATTTCGTATGAATTTTCTGTTTATTTATTTACATAATTGTTAATAAAGTATTTTTTATGAGAGTGAAAATCTAAATTTCTTATTGTAATTTCTTAATATCAAAGCATTAATAAACTTTTGGTTGAACGACTAGATAAAAAAAGTTTCCACTAATTAAAGAATCTAATTCATAATTCTACTCATCGTTGAAGCTCACCTCTGCTAGCTTTCTCTTTCGTTTCTCCCGTTGTGTTTACATAAATAAAAGAATTTACAAAATATTAACAAAGACATATATAGCATATATAACGGTTATTTTTGTGTTAGTTCACTACACAACAAAGTCAAACCCACAATACTGGATGTTGCTTTTTGCAAAAAAAAAAAAAAATACTGGATGTTGCTCACAAAATGTAAGGTACAATCATTAATAAAATATACAGAATCACATTTGAGATAAAAAAAAGTTATAATATTCGTTTAGAAGTTTGAAACTTGAGGACATCTTCTGCAGATAATAAGAATGCCAAAACAGAATATCCTGATATTTGGCTTGGTTCAACTTATTAAGTACGTACTGAAAATTTAACAACCCAAGATGGACTTGGGACCTCTATTCTCCAGTGAGCCGGGGCATCCAGTGCGGCAACGTTGTATTTGTCACCCTAATTAGGGTTCCGGCATCTACTTTTCCATCTTCGTTCCTTTGCGATGTGTCCCTATAAGTAACAATATTAATTCATTCCATATAACTGATACACAATTTGCTAGTAGCTACGTACGCAAATACTGGATACAAGTTATAAATTTGTGATGTTTATTAGTAACATTAACTTACTCTTATTATTAATCAATAGTAACACATTATAGTTGGTATTTTTGATATATGCGTAGCCAAGTGAAATTGATATGTAGAGTACCCAAGAGATAGAGGACGATGGGGAGATAAAGGTCCGGGCAACGGGTGCGGTGGCTCGCATGGTGGCGTTGCCAATGAGGCTAATCCTTGGTTGAGGGTTTGGGGCTCAGAGTCTTCTCTTGGATCAGCCTGCCAAATTCAACACTTGTTATAGTTACATTTTTTTTTCGTTTTGTAGTTGTTTTCACATAAATTAAATATATGCAATTGGGAGATTTTAGACTAAAACCTAGACTAATGTATTTGGCATAAATTTAACTCCACATTAAGTAGGATCGAAATATGATGACATCCGTTTCACCTTCTTTGTTAGCTGTTTCTTCAGTTCTTTGAGTTCCTTTTCCTATATGTGCCAACAAAAGATCACACATTTATTAATTTAATTCGTTGGAAACTCAAAGTATTCTCGACATAAAATTGCGTTTCTTAATTGCAAAAAAAAAAAAGAAGCACAAACACACAAACCCAATAGCGAAAAAGACCGACAGGCAAAGACGTTTGCAAGGTACAAATCCATTACAATGAGTAATCGTCTCTAAACCAATATATTACCTTTTTCTTGAGCTGTGCTATGGACTCTACCATGAGCTGGTTCTGTGCTCCCAAAACAAAACAATAGCCACATGATTAATTAGGTGTAGTATATCTATATATCTGTGTGACTATATGCATACAGACACTAAACATTATTAAACAAAGACTTGTAGAAATGATCAGCGGATACATGTATACAAGATATAATGCTTTATGGATATATGCGAATAACCTTTCTAGAGCGAGTTCTCTTGAGGGAAGTATCAAGTTGCATCTCCAGATCCTGAAGCTCTCTGATACTTAGAGCATCCACCTCTTCTCCATTTAAGTGCCTGATATGAAATAAATAGTTAATAAATGAAGGTACAATCTATATAGCCAAATCCCTTAGATAGCACAGAAAAATATTATGAGTCTATGACAACAAGACATAAAAATAGAAAACTTCTTAGCACGCTAATTAAGAGTAGAATGATTAAATCAATCAAAATCCTAAATCTTTACCCTGATCCCACCCCCTAAATATTTAAACCCAAACTCTGATTATGAAACCTAAATCCAAATATAAAATATTTGTTTTTTAAAAATTTAGTTAATTTATTTTGGGTATTTTTCCCTTTGTGTATTAATTTTAGAACAAAAATATATTTTATTGTTGTCATATGGTATTTCTGTTTATTTTATTATATGTGTGCATTTATATATTTATGGATGGAGATCCTTTAGTAATAAGTTTCTAACCTTAGGCTTCTTTGCATAACATCAACCATCCTCAAAAGCTTCGAACATTCTGTTGAACACTCACCCTACAAACAACCAGAAGTAGACAGACAATATTAAATTTACAACAATGATTAATATGTAATAGATATTGATTGATGTGCTTAAGAACCTGTGAATTCAAACTTGGTGTAGTAATATCTTGACCGGCGTATGAACATCTCTCATACCGTTCGAGAATTCTCTCCATGCTAAACATCGTTTAATTAAACTTCAATGACCACTCAGATTTGTAGATACTATCATCAGATCGCATACTGAACATAAATAATATAGTTCTACACTTATTATTTTTTTTAGTTTTGTAAAATTTAACAAAAACATTTCTGGATTCATATCCATCATAGTGATCACACATTTAATGTTTGGTAGTATCGAGAAGACTGATATACATTTTCATACATTTTTAAACACTATATATTTGGAACCAGATCTATTTTGATTTCATGCATGCCAGACTAATTTCGAGTGAGAACATGCCCTTTCGTAAAGAGATATCACAACCTACTGTGGGTTAAGCATTCTAACCGAGGCATTAGTGACCACGTAGCCCACACGCAGAGTTTACACACTGTGAAATGAAATTTGAGATTGTAACGAGTCCTTCCATATACCCAATACCACCCCACATGTGGGATTTCATAGACTAAGATAAATATTAGATCAAACTTAACCAAATTTCTTACAATATGTTTAGAAGAAGTTTCATTTTTGACATACTGCTTATAACTAAGAAGTTAGAAAAGTAACATCTTCATGGGTGTGTATATGTTTTCATTTGAAGATCGAGGTTAGTCCTAGGTTCGACAAACAAAAAGACAAAGCAAGGCACAAAGCTCCATAACAAAGTCTTGCTCCATTAAAAAACAAAAGCCTTTAGTCAAAAAAAAGAAGGCTTGTACATGCTTCCAACAAAAAAAAAGAAGGCTTGAACTTTTTTCCCATAAATAACCTTTTCCGTAAGGTTGAAGAACAAACTCACACCTAAATATAAAGAAATATCTCTTATCATTTCATGGTATATTCAACTTAAGTTTGGTTTACAGTTAGAATATTCTCCTCCATATGTTTCTGAATAATTCATATAATCATACGAAATGTTATATCTCACAGTTATGGTTTGATGTCAGTTGTATCTACTTACCTCTGTTAATTTGATTTATATATGATATACAATATTTCATTTTGCATGTTCATCTCTAGTTTAGTGATGCAAGAACTAAGCAGAGATGCAAGAATTCAACATGTGTATATTAATCTCTCACATACACATACATGGCTACAAATTCATCTATGTAATCAAAATATCTCAGCCAATTTCACATTCTCCACTAGCTAAAAGCCTAAAACCTATAAAACATTTTCCCTGATCTGTCAAAACATGAAATATAAGCTGATATTCCTATGTAGATAGATAAAAATAGATTACAGCATAAAACCTATGAGGTTTTGTTCCCAATAGTACTAGCGGTTTGCTCATAAAAAAGATTTGCAATCATAAAAACGAAAAGTAAGAGGGTAAAATAAGATCCGAAGTAAATTAGTTATTTAGGAAAGAATTCGAACCTGGAACCAGCAGAGTACTCAGAGAGCTTGCCTTTAGGGGAGAAGACAATCAAAGCAACATCAGCATCACATAACACTGAGATCTCTTGAGCTTTCTTCACCAAACCCGTTCTTCTCTTTGAAAATGTCACTTGTCTCCTTATCTTGTTCTCGATCCGCCGTAGCTGAACCCTTCCCCTTCCCATTTCTTCAAAATCTTCGTCAAGAAACCAAAGCCAGGGCTGAAAGAATTGGAACTTTGACCAGAAAAATGAAGAAGAAAAAACCCTAGTTTCTCTCTCTTAAAAAGAAGAAAAGTAAAGTAAGATGAGAAATTGCTCAAAAAGTTTTTATGTAAATTTCTATTTATGTGAACTTACTCTATATAAATTCGTCACACACGCAAAAGCAAATGAAAAAAAAAGTACCAAATGATACAATTAGGGGAAGTGAAAGCAGACACATTGACTAATAATAATTCTCGGTTCTAATAATTTAGATGTACTATAAAATAAAACTTATTATAAAAAGAAGTTACACTTCTAGTACAGATAAAAGAAGTGTGAAACCAACAATTTTCTCCCTTCTTTGTAAACTAACCATCGATGTTATTTTGCTAGTCGCTTAAATGATCCCAAGTTATTTCCGTCCCACTAATTAATGTTCTCTTTAAATTAGAGATTAAGCTTTTCTATAAAAAACTGAAATTTTTGTAATGCAATGATTTACAACTTTTTTTTTTTTTGTAAAATTTACAACTACTTTGATAAACAAGATATATACAGTTTATAAAATTGTTTTTCATATAAGGTACACCAGTGGCTTAAGAATTTGGCTTATATCATCTACAAGGGCCAATTCAAATGCATACGAGGAAAAACGATGAAACTTACTTTGAACATAAAATCTAAGAAGATTGACCATCACATAGAAGGCCAAACTATAGGGGTTCTATATGGTAATTGACATAAAATGTATACTTAGACAAGTGTTTTATATAATGTATACAAATGCATGGGATAATATATATACATATGCACAATCCAATACACGTACATATGGTCTAAGTTTGTGTAAGTGCATATATATATATATAGTCCTGTATACATATTATTAACATGTGGTCCATCGCAAATTAATAATGCGTTAAATTGGGTTAATGCGTTTTAGTACTAGATTAGTACTAAAATCTGAGCGCGGTAGACCTTTCATGGGTTCACATTCAAATGTGGTCCACTAAAATATAATATTTTCTCACTTTTATTTATATTTAGTGAAAACTGTGTACCATTACCAACTTCCGAAAGTTTGTGTACTAATTACCCACTTATATATCGAAGATTATGGGGACCAAAATGCATATATGCTTCCAAATGGTACTAAACTCTAATATTCAAATCTCACGCTGAGCTATCAAAGGTTGGGGACCATCCGATTTCGCGGTCCGGATTGTAACAATTTTAAACATAACATATTTTTGTCAGACAAAGAATAGTAGAAAAGTTCTATCTACGATAAAGATTTTTTTTCATTAGTGGGGTTAATTATAAGATGTAGTTACTAGGATGATGGATGACATGCTCCTTGTGTATATATAGATATATATGAAGAATCAAGTAGATGTGGTACCACATATGTAGGCCAAAGGGGAACTCTTACACGATGTTGGAATTCCGAAGACAAAAGTAGTTTGTATATTACTATTGACCCTTTAGTGAGATTTAGGGACATCATCTTTTATATACCCAATGCTCTTCATGCTAATTTTATGAATTTACACATAATATTGGATTGGCGTATCTTATTTTATATATTGTCTTATCTTTGATATAAATTTCTTAACATTTTCAAAGAGAAAAACCGTCCCTACCACAAATATGTAAGTTTCTACTCACACTAATCTACATATTTCTATGGAGATCCAAACAAAACATATGTACTTACACAGTTGTTATTTGTGGTGCAGTCTAAACCACAGTCTACAATTTTGACCAATAATAATAAAAATGGGATTAATGTGATTTTAATCTTATTATAAAAAAATATATTTGATTATTTGGCAAAAAAAAAAAAACTAGCTATATACGTAGAAAAATAAATAGAAAAATTATCATGATTGAAATTTGTTTTCAAGACAGTCAGGTGAAAAGAGATCAAAGCAGTAGAACATCTTTAATAATACACAAATTGTGCTAGAAAACAATAAGAGTTTCCTAAAATAACTAAAGCATGAGAAGATTATTAAACCAAAATAAAGTTAGTTGAGGATTAGGGAAGATGCTGTGAATATATATAATTGGGCACCATTCTTGCATGCTCCAATTTACACCATCAACCTTTCCAACCTTTTTCCCTTTGGAGCATCCATCACAATAATTTTGAACTATGAATCGAACCTCTTTTAAAAAAGGAGCTCGGTTATTATATCCAAGTGGGTTGAATGACCACACAAAATGTATTATTAGAACAATTAGCAATCATACAAATGTATCAACTTCCATATATCAAATTACGTACAGACGAAAATTATAAGAACTAACTTATTAGATGTAATTACTCTTGGCACGATTCTCACTTTGCATGTATATGTGATGTGTAAGATTATGTAAGATAATCAATCATACTAATTTCTACATGATATCACAGAATCTCAAAGTTCATTTCTATAAGCATACATGTTTCTTGAAGATAGGCTTTTGTTTTCTTTTGTTTTTCTTTTTCTTGCATCCTCTACTTTAATCTTTTCTAGTTTTCTTTGTAAACCAAAAATACAAAAAAGTAATATGAAGACCTTTAAAAATAACAAATTAAGCATACATGTTTCTAAAGTTTCCTTTTCCTTCAATCAAGTCATTGAATGCTTCTACAACACTTCAGTGTGCTTTTATCAACAAGCTAAATCCATCTTTCCATGCTGTCACTTGTCATCAGCAAAAACTTACTTGCCGCCAGCATCAATCAAACGCACACGTTCATATCATATTTGAGACGTTGCCAGCACTGTAATATCCAGTGGATAGTGGTAAGATGTGCTCTCTACTTCACACCTCGATGATGCTCCTCCAGCAGAGCTTTGCAACAACCACGACAAGTAAATGTTGATGTTGAATCTTCAACCACGCGCGCAAGTTCCTGAGTCCTGACTCCTGGTTATTGGAGCTATGAGAGCTTATATATATACTCTGAAGATATTTGTTGTACCAGTCTGACAGTAACATTTGCTTGTGGTGGCTGTTACAAACATCTTGAAGAAGCAGAAAGCGCAGTGGGAAGTTGAGGGCTTAGAGTTTGTTGAGTACACAGCGGTCACCAAGCCCATTTAAAAAAGTCCAGATTTTCTCATAAAAGTTTACTTGAGATGATGCTATTTCTTATAGAAAGTGTTAAGGCTATAAATTTAAAAATATCATCCAACTATTTTGTACAAGATGTGAATGAAGTTATCTACTATCGATGAATTATTCTGTAATCACGAATGGGGTACGATCACTAATTTCCATTAAAAAAACAAAATAAGTATATTACTTTTCTCATAAACTTTCAGTTTGTAATTGTGACAGAAACAAAACTAACATTTCATATTGATACTTTATTGGTTTAATTGTTAAATGTACCCCATGTAATTTACCTAACACTACGCCTTTGCCCGTGGACCTATTATAATAATTTTTAGCCTTTTAGCTTATGGTTATTTATAATTTAGTCCGTTTTAATTTCTCTTTGCATGGGATTGGAAATTGTTACAACCAAATCCTTAAATGTGAAAATGATTTGTGACTAACTTTTCAAATAACATAGTAGATATTTTACCCCGGGCATAATAATTTTACAAATATTTACAAATAGATATTTTTATTAAAGTTCACCAATGAATTATTTTTTATAGGTTCAAAGTATTTAGTAAAAAACTGAAAATCAAAATTTATATATCAAACCTTTTTATCATAACATAAATACTTTTTATTTCCTAAATTTAATTTAGAAATGTTCATACATTTAACATTTTTAATAATAAATTAAAGATCAAATGTTTAAATACTTTTAACTAGGTAAAATAAATCTGGAAACACTAATATATAACATCTTTATATACGAAATATAACATCTATCACTTCCTTATGTATATCAGTATATGTAAAGCAATTCAAAACCCAAACTAAATGAGTGTATTAGTATATACTACAAGTACTATAAGCATGGGGTAGTTTTTTTTGAAACCCAAATGTTTAAATAAATTATAAAAGTGTACATGACATTATAAAAGTTTACATAATATATAGAATATTTAGATGTGTCATGGATTAACACAAACATCCTGATCTATAATATTAAAATATATGGAAAAGAGTAAACTGAAAAATGTAGATTGATCCTAATTTTTAATAAATTGAGAATATAAATTTATGCCGTTAAAAAAGAATATAAGTTAATAAGTTTGTAAAATAAACCATTAAGATATCATATTTAACGATCGCATCAACAAAGAAAAAAGCTAGGAAAATATTTTTTTTTCTTAAAACATGTATTTATTTATTTATTTATTTTTTCTTAATTTTGATTTTAATTAAATATTTATGATTAATTGTTTAAAGGTAACAATGATTTTAACTTGTCTAACTTTTGCGAAAAACCAATTTGCAAATAATAGTAAAGATATAAATAATCTTATTAATAATATATATATTTTATATTAGTTCATCAAACTATTGTATTTTAAAAATTCTATTATACTGTATTTCTTATAAACATATATTCTGCCACATTTTATACTATAGTCAAGAAATCAATTTTAAACTTCAGGAAATATGTTACATCCATCGTTAAAAAGGTTAAACTACACGATTACGAAGATATCCGTAGATTATGAAGACAGATCTGTCTGTATATCTCCTTACATAATTAAAAAATATAGCCTCCATTATAAAATTCATTATAACTATAATCCCATGATCCACACGACGGAGCCTCATTTCCGCCGCCGTTAAACTTCTCAGCAATACTAGTAGTTGTTCTCTGTTCTGAGCCACCATGTGGATCATCGTCTTCTAGACTCCACAAGCTGCACCAGAAGTTACCTTCATCAATCATGGAGTGGTCGCTTGAGGTTGCTGCAACGTTTTGAGGCATATGAAATTTGTCATTGTAGACACTAGTCGGGTAAGAGAAATATGTAGCTATATTTTGTTTGTTGTCGAGATTTATGTGGTCTTCAGACACCAGCTTAGACTGTTGATTCTGCAGTTGCGGTTGTGGTTTTAGATCAAATTGTTTCCGGGATCTTCTGAGTTTTTCTTGCTTTGAAAAAGATTTTTCTTTTTTCTTGTAATGTGTTCTCCAATAGTTCTTGATTTCGTTATCAGTTCGTCCTGGTAAATATCTTGCGATTGTAGACCACCTATATTTTTTTTTGTTAAGATTATATTAAAATGCATTTCCATGAAGTGTTTGAATCCGTACATAAAGTTAACGTAAAATACCATGCAATAGTGACTCATGCATATTATGAGTAAAAACTATTTGTGTATATACCAATCATGCTGTCAGATAACTAGTATGTACTATGTTGGTATCCGTTTAGAGCATCTACATCGCTAAAGTCTCTTATTTTTTTTCCTGATTAAAAAAAATAAAAATAAATAAAAAATACACCAATCGCAGACTGTCATGTTTTGGTGGACCCCTAAACAGTACAAAAAACACACAACACACATTTCTTATTGTGCACACTTTGTATACCGTTTTTTGCAAAATTGTGGGGCCCTCCCTTTAGAGACCCGCGATGCAGATGCTCCTAGAGTTTGGCATTTAATGAGCGTTTTCAACAAAAACAAAAGAAGAAAGGAGCTTACTTGTTACCCCATAGGGAATGAAGTTCAAGGATGATTCCTTCTTCTTGAGGAGTAATTTGACCTCTCTTAAGCCCTGGCCTCAAGTAGTTCACCCACCTTAGTCTACAGCTCTTGCTACTTCTATTCAACCCTGATTTTCAGTTCCAAGACATAAACAACAAATATTGAAAAGAGCACTAAGAATGGGCTTGACAAAACATGAATGTGTACAAATATATGGCAACTTGATGATCTTTATAAGCCTTTTAACAAAACAAAAAAAAACTTGATGATCTTTATCTATATAACATGAGTGTATATGAATATATTCTATTTTACATTATCTCGACCAAATTGTTCGAATAAAAAGGTAATATCTGTTAAAAGAATGCCTAACTGATCGAAGTCAACTCCCCCAATATAAGGAATAATAAGAATCAGTTTTCGATTTTCAAAAAAAAAAACACTAAAAGCGTATTCCACCATGACACTGTCCCATTTCTAACCATGAAAAGTGTAAGACTTGCTTATATATATCTAAAGACGAAAGAAAACAAGAATGAAATGTATTATCAAACTCTTCATTAAGTCAACTAGAACCATAGTATCATATATGATCTTTCCACTTGTCTTTTATTGATCGTCATTAAAGCATATGTATACTAACTAATTGGATTACTTCTATGTAATTGTTGATTAAATCTACCAAAGAAACTACTATTTGATAAGAAAGAAGATCTATGTCAATGGAGTAAAACAGTCTAGATTTGCTTCTTCTTTTTTGGGAAAAAGATTTGCTTCTTAATATGTCTACACAAGCTATAGAACCGATGGAAATCAGATGAGAAACATGTACATACTATGTATATATAGAAGCTAATATATATGTAGCAATGAGAAAATCAAAATATTTTACCTGCAGACTTAGCAACAGTGCTCCATCTTCCTTCCCCATTCGAAGAAACATACTCACCGAGAAGCTTGTCTTCTTCAGGTGTCCATGGTCCCTTTCTACATCCTTGTTGTTGCTGTTGTTTATAAGGATCCTGATCATGGTTTGGGTGATGGACTTGATCAACTCCCCAATAAAGCATATCTCTTCGATCCTCAGAAACAATTTCACACGCAAGCCAGTATACTACAACTTATGTCTATATGTGTGCATGTAAGACTCTGTGATTTGCTCTATTATGTTCATGTTTGTGGTTGAACATGTGCGTGTATATATATATGTATTATGTGTATCTATATATGCTTAGTAACAGCCACCTCTTACTGTTTATGGGTGTTTAGTTATTTATTTTTTATTTCATAATTTTCATTTACTTTAGTTAAAGACCCTATAGTTAATCATGTCATATGTGAGTTTATGGACTATTATTAGCCTTATTTATTATATAAGTTTTAACTTGAGTTCCACAATCACAGAAACAATCTTGGTAAGCCACTATCCTTCAAACATGTGTTGATACATAATGAGAACCAGCTCATTATTTTTCTTACCCAATTAGGATTTTACAAGTACCATATTACCAAATCCATACATAGATCCGTACAATAAATTTATTCGTCACCACTAACAATTATTCTTGAACAACAATGTTTTATCTTTTGACACTTGAAAAGCTTTTTAGACATCATCGCATAAGCATAACTGAGTTTTGGATTCAGTTCTTGGGGAAAGTATATAACTATATATTATAAAAAAATACTAGTGGGTTCTTTTTTTCTCGAAAATATCAGCCAGTTGAACCTCAACACCTGTGAAATAAAATAATGAAAAAGGCAAGCATGCTTTAAGAGATAATTCTTAAATAGTTTATTGATAAATTAAAATATTTATATTATGCTTAAAATAATAGGCCTATTGAAGTGTATTCTATTTCGGGCAATAGTAAAATCAGAAAATGCCTTGCATACAATAAAACATCGATGACTCACCTTGTATCCATGTGGCCTTTCGGCTATCCGTAACAACATTTATGGTAATGTTAGGGTTTTCTTGAATTGGTTAAGCCGATTCAACCTTTTAAAAAATCAAGATTTGAACTTTAAAATTAGATTAAAAAATCTTTGTACCTTGGAGATGGCAACTTCCCTTGTTCACGAAATTTAGAAGATGATGTTTCATTACAAGTTAAATTATCATCAGAGTTATGAATTGTAATTAGTTCTTTTATAATCCTAATTGTGGTTTTGGATATTCCTTTGATAAACTATATATATATATACTCCAATTTGGAAGATTTTCATGAAGCTTATACTTAATTTAATATTCGATAAGCATCAAAGAAAATATCTCTAATGACGTAAGAAACTAAATTCATTTCTGATATTAAAAAAAAAATATTAGCTATTCTGGCATATACACGAGATGCATCTGTGAGATTTGACAAAATAATACTTAATGATCACTTGACTCGTTCGAGGTTCGACTCCCTCCGCGTTAGTTTCAGAGAGTTCCATGTTTTTTCATAGTAGGAATGGAGCCTTTGGTGTAAAACTTAATTAGTAGAATGGCTAAAATCTTGAGTTCGGCTACCTAACGTCATTAACTCATAATAATTTGAAAGTGCTTTATTGGGTTGTGCTTTTCTTATAAATATTCGTCTTAAAATTTGGTCAACACTATGGGCTATAATGTATAATGGGCTTATCAAGCCCATCAAATCACGACCAATTATCTAATCAGAAATCATTTCACAAATGATGTAATTAATTATGTATCTTATTGTGAAAAGATTATTTTCTTTTTTTTGGGGGGGGGGGGGGGGGGGGGGGGGGGGAGGGGTGTCCTAATTAGTAATTATGATCTATGTTACTTCTACTTTTGTGATTTTCAGATTCGCGAAAACACTTGTTGAGCATCATCCAAGTGAAAGGAAAACTATTGTAACTGGAATTAAAACGGTCATTATCCAGACAATAATTATGCAATGTAAAAATTATGTGTACAAGTACAACTTTACAAGTTAAAAGACAGCTCAACATTTTAATACTTATTTTTTTTTTTGGCTTCTATATTCCTCTCTGTACATTATCCAACTTCTCTAAGAACTCGAGAGATAAAATAGGTTAAGTAACCCTAACAAAAGACCGTTAATTGATTATAACATAATTTCAATATTAGGACAAAACAAAGTCAGTAAGGTGAAACCCTAACATGGTATCCTTTTGGTGCAGAAACTCTTGGAAACACCACTAGCTTCTCTCCTCTTTTCTCCTCCCATCTGCACAAAAATTCAAATCCAAATATTAAGGTCTCAAATCATCAATCACAACAACAACAAAATCATATATTTGCACACTAAACAAACATGGGTGAAGAATATACTTGTATCTTGTAACAAAGTAGTGAATGAAGCTGGAAACTTCAGAGATTCCTAGTTCCTTTCCAGGGCAAAGTCTTGCTCCACCTCCAAAGAGTAAGAAATAGCTCTTTGTTTCCAAGCTCTTTTCCTGCATATTTAAAAATCCAAAGAAACTCTCTATGTGAGCCAAAAGTTTTCAAAGAACAAAATACTAGAGCACAAAAAAACTGAGTATTGCAAATACTTACCATCCATCTCCATGGGTTAAAGATCATTGGATCTTCATATAGAGATGTATCATAGTTGATCTCTCTTGTGTATACATAAATTCTCCAACCCTTTGGGATTAAATACCCTGTAATTATTATAAAATACCTATTAATACATATAGAATAATTTTTATTAAGATCGTAAAGGTTGATTTTCTCCTCTGTCAAAATAATTGAAATAACACCATGGAGGGTCACAGGGAGATGATTGCTTTGCTGGATTGGTTGATTTATATTTGTAAATAATTGATGTAATATAAGGTCCACAAAGACACCAAAAAAAAAAAATAATGATAAAATTCATGAAGTTTTAACAATCGAAATCATTATACTCTTACCGTTGAGTTCCAAGTCGTGAGTAGTTTTCCTTAGGACACCATTGACAATCGTTGCCAATCTTGATGTCTCAAAGATCACCTGTTAGAAATGGTCCAAAATAATATTAAATCACAATGTCAATATCAAGAACTATAAATATTAATAATTTAATTTGTGTTGGAAAAGATGCTTACAGCTCGAGTGAATTTCATCGATTTAATATCGTCGAGATTGAGTGGTTCGTCAGGTCGTTTTCGGTCTCTAATAGCCAAATGTTCTCTCTGCAATTCAAAACAAAGAATCAATAACCAACCGGGTCAAAACCTAGAAACCTACAATCGGGTATAGTGTTTCTTAAGAACATACTCTCATTTCTTCAAGAGCTTTAGGGTGATCATGGAGATACTTAAGTGCCATCATGGAAGTTGTAGAGACAGTCTCATAACCCGAATACAGAATCGTTACTACTTGATCTCTAATCTCCTTATCAGTTAACAAGTATTTGTTATCTTCCTTCTTCATCAAGTAACCCAACATGTCTGTGAATGTTTCTCCTAACCCTCTTCGTTCTTGCATAAGTGCTGTCAATAACCTATCGATATTGTTTCTTGCCTGAAAAGCAACCAAAAAAATCGTTAGAAATTTTTCATTTTTTCATCTTTTATGTTTGTAGATGTCATTATTCGAGTATTTACTTGGACTCCATAGCGATAATTCGTTCCTGGGAGATCGATTGGGACCGAAAGAGTTCCGACAACAAGCTTGAAGAACTCTGTTCTATATTCTTCAACCTCTGTTTTTTTCAAAGTCTCTGCTACTTGTAACAATGATGATAAAAATGCCATCTGCATAACAACAACAACAACAACAACAATAACGAATATAAGTAAACATAATATTTTCACTAAAAAGAGGAAAAAAAAGATCCAGGCATTAACAGATTGACAATTTCGATTCTACCCCTGCAGGCACCAAACATGAACTAATAATACACTAAACATGGACATATAAATATATTATAATAATCTCTTTAAAGTGTGAAAAATATAATATATCAAAAATTATAAACTTATCTGACAATGAAAACATTAAATCCACAATACAGAAACAGGCCAGAGATGCAGATTCAATGTTTAAAAACAAAGAAAGGAGAAAGAAAGGCAAAAACGTACATGTTTGGTCTTTTCTTGGATATCAACGGTCTCGAGCTCATCCCAACCACAAAGATAGCTTCTCATGAACTCATCAATCTTAGGCAAGAGATGATCTTTCAACATGGCTGGGCTTATTAGAGAGAGCAATGAGCCTCTCATGAGCTTGTGGCTCGGGCCGTGAACAGCAGCGATGTTGCATGTCCCTAGAATATCGAGCATGGATTGTGGGTACCCAGCGACTAATCCTTTCGACTCGCTCATTAGAATGTATCTATTGAGCTCTGCGTCCATTGAGACTATTGTTGGGCAACCAAGAATGTGAGATTTGAAGAAACTCCCATATCTTATATGATCCAAAATCATCATCAAGACAAAAAAAAACGTTTAATATATTTATTTTAGAAGAAAAAACTAAAATAAAATAGATAAAATGATTTTTTTTAGATTGTAGTATGGGGAATTTTTTTCTGGAAAAACTTCTTTGTACCTGAGTCTTTGGTTCTTCATGAAATCTGGTCCTTGTTTGAGAAACTCGGTGGTTTCACCAAAAACTGGCCAGCCCATGGTTCCAGGAGGGAGACCTTTCTTGGAATAACGCATCTGATTCCATCGGAGAAGAGCAGAGCAGATGCATACAATGATCAAAAGAAGACCAAACATCACCATCATTATACCCATCTTCTCTCCTTTTTCTTTTTTTTTTCTTTTTTTTTAAATATATTGTTCTCTGTTTTCGTACAGAACAAGAGATAGATAGAGAGAAAGAGAGATAGTTAAGGGCCTTTGGTTTGGGACTCAATGAGTGTGTGTGGCATTGTTTATATAGGCACCTAAAGGGCAGGCTAGGCTATGAGAGAGCAAGAGCAAGAGCGAAGATGACGGGTTTACCATATATAAAGAGTCGAACGACAGATGGTGGCTTTTAATTTTAAACCAACTCTGTGTAAGAATTCTTACTCAAAAAAGTTGTTTCAACGACGATATCGTTATTGTTTAGGAAACAAGTTAGCATAATTTGGGAAGAAATCAAACCAATTATGGCCGATTTGGCTATCCATTAATTTTATTTTATGACTAAAATGCAGTAAATTAGGGGAACGTAAATTAGTCGGTAGCAAAAATTCATTTATTATATACATAAATTAAGGAAAGCTTGTCTAACTTGTGGATTCATTGAGGTGATTGGTTGAGATATAGTTTAAAATTTTGTGGTGTGTACTTTTTTTTGTATAATTTTTGTTGTAAATGTATCTAATGTGGCTGTATATTTTTCCTACATAAGTACAGCATGATTGGTATTTTTATTCATTTTGTTGTAGTTTTAGAAATTGACTTAAAGCATAATTGATATTTTTAAAGATTGTAGATAAGAAATTAAAACTAAAGAAAGTGTATACAACTCAACCAATCACTTTGATTGATGAGAGTGAAACTATAGATTATAATTTTTACTTTATAATTTAAGGTTTTTTTTTCTTAATTGTAACTATGAATATTTTTTGTCAATAATTGTAACTATAGATTTGTTGCTATATAATTATTGTCAAAGAAATTTAAAGAATGAGTCTTAGAATCCTTATAGGTTTTTTCCTATTAACTATAGATTTGTTGTAACTATAGATTTGTTATAACTATAAATTTAAAGAAATTTATTTTTAACTATAAATTTGTTGCTATAGGATTTTAAGACTCATTGTGATGATGACACATATGTGTAATATGTGGTGATATTTTTTTTGTTAATAATTGTAACTATAGATTTGTTGCTATATAATTATTGTCAAAGAAATTTAAAGAAATTTAGTCATGTGTCATCACCACAACGAGTCTTAGAATCCTTAAAGAAATATGTTGGTCCATCTAAATATTTCTTCTGTTCCTGAAAGTAAGATTTTCTAGAGTATTCATGCTTATTAAGAATTTAATAAATATTTATAATTTTAATTTATTTTTTACTTTATTATACTCTTTCTAATAAATTCCACCAATGAAATTTAATCAATTCAAATATTCTCAATTGATGTTCCTCAAAAGTATAAAAAAGTACGTTAACAATATAGAAAATCTATCTTTGTAGAACAAGAAAAAAATCTAAAAAATCTTACTTTCGGGAACGAATGGAGTATATAATAAGCTTTTTACTTATATAATTCTCTAACTTAGCTAAATTATATATATATATATATGAAAATTAATGATTTAGAAAAATAAAGATTTGATAAAAATTAGTATATTCTCTACCATATTTGTTTAATCTTAAATTAATAAAATAAATTAAACAACTACATTAACCATATAATAAAATTTAGGTTTTTTTTATATGTTATATTTTGATTTTTTTAAACGACTATAAATTACCAAATCTGTTAAAAGTCCCACATTCAAATTTTTGTGATTATGATATAAATATTTTTTGTTATGATAATATACAAATGATTACAACATCATATAAGTAAGAAATCTCATTTAATAAATATGAAGCGTTATATTTATATATATATATATAGATATATATATATATTAATATAGTTTAAATATAAAATATATACCATATAAAATACATAAATATTTTAATTTCAAAATTTGCTTGAACGAAAAATGTCTTGGTAAAAGCTTTGAATAAATAATGACAGCTTAATATCTAAATTTTAAACATAGCCTTAATTTTTAATTTTTTTTATAAATTACCAAAACTATTAATCTCACAATGAAAATTTTGTTATCAGTGATTTAAAGTTTTTGTTTATAAAAATATATAAATGATCAAAAATATTTATGAGTAGAAAGTATCATTTAATATATATCAATATTAAGAGTACACTATATATATTAATTCATTTAAATTTAATTATATACCATATAAAATAGAAAAGTGATTGTTTGGATTAAAGAAAAACATATTGAAATACTGAATTAGTTTACTTTGCAATACTGAATCTAAAGGATGACAAAAAAGAAAGAACATTATATATTATTATTTTTAAGAAATATAACAATAAGTACTTTAAAATATGTAAATTATAAGAACATTATATATATTATTATTTTTATGTTTTATATATATTATAATATATTTTATAATATACATTATAATATAAAATAACACCTTATAATAAAAGGTGTTAATAAAATAATTTAAATTAAAATAATTTTAAGAAATATAATATATTATAATATAAATTGTAATATATATTATATTATGCATTATAATATAAAATAACACCTTATAATAAAAGGTGTTAATAAAATAATAATAAAATAATTTTAAATAATTTTAAGAAATATAACAATAAGTACTAAAAATGAGATATAAAAAGTTATTTATGTTATTGTCAAACATATATAGTTGTAGGGACTAAAGTGAAAAATTTATAGTGTTTTAAGAGGGTGAATAATATATCCTTAAATTTAAAGATATACTATTTACTCCTCTAAAATTTGAGGGGATGAGAGACTGTTTGGAGAGCAAACCCTTCAAAAACTTAGGGAATAAAGGGGTGTTAGAAATGCCCATAAAGCTGTTAAACTGAATATTCAAAAGGTAATTAGTTAAAATTAAGATAATTTTTAATAAAGTATCAGGGGAAAGGGACGTAGACAGAGTAGAACTTAAACCACCAACTCATTCTTCAAGATCTCAGACATGAATGCTTGTTTGGTAGTGGGTGAGAGAAGATTCTTCTTTTCAGGTAAACTAAAGTTTATTACTTTATTGTTGCATCTTAATGGGTTTTGTTATAAATAAAAACATTAATGATTTCGATATAATTGTGATGAAAAAGGTCTCGGTAGTATATACCTCGGGTTGACACTGTAAGGTTAAATAATAATATTGGAGTTGTGTTTCTTTTTGAGCATTATTAAAGTTGTATTTCGCACACCAGCTCCCGTATTTGTATTTTGCAGAAGAATTGTGAACCAGGCGATAGGGCTTATAAGAAAAACAAAAAAAAATTGTGAACCAGCCGTAATATTTTCGTACATTGAATAAACACACTTTTATCATTCAAAATACAAAATAAGAGAAAAATAGGCGAACATTTCAAATGCTTTTTTATCGCTACACTTTTAAGATTTCGGTATCACATTCTGGATTAAATTAATAGGTATGTTTATGATACCACAGTGTAGTAGGGTTAAGTAAAATGATGGTAGAACAAAAGTATTATTAAAAACTATTATCTGTTGATACATAATTAAGGTAAGGAAGCATCGGAGGAATGGTACTTGGGGGGATGAGGATGGGCACATGGGCACCACCCAAAACCAAAGTACATTTAAACCAAAAGCACTACAAGAAAAGAGATACCTAAAATCTTCTTTAAAACCTTTTTATTCAGTTTATTCCTTAAAAGAACTTACAAGAAGTTCACGTGTATGTTTTTACAAATATAAGTGAATTTTTCTTCCTTTCTCTCTCTAGGCAATGGTTAGTTTCTTTATTTTATTTTTTTTTGGTTATTTCACCAATTCTCTCTATTTTATTTTATTTTGTAACTGGAGCATTGGTTAATTTGGTTTTACAACATTCATGCCTCTGTTCTAACTGCTAGTTTGAATTTTTGTCCGCCTTGTGTTACGAAGATGTAAATGTATACACATAAATGTAAATAAAGTGCAGTGCACACTGGCATGCGTCTGCAGTTGCCATCAGCTTCGTCTTAAAAAAAATTGATAACTCGAAATATAAAATAAAGACCTTTTTTACTGTCCAAAAAAATAAAATAAATAAAGACCTTTCTATAAGATTTCTCTCAACCTTTATTTATTGCATTTTCTTAAATTAAAGCAAAAAAATGTGATATTCAAAGAAGAAAAATTAAAAAATGGATTTTTGTGTGTAAATTAGGTTTTGTTAATGAAAAATTGTGAATATTACAAAATAATTTTCTTTTTCTTATTGTATTTAAATTAGGTTTAGTTAATCATAGACCTCTTTGTTATAATTTTACCAATTAATTAATATTTAACAAACAAAAAAAACTTTTTTAATTAATAAAATAACACTAAAATTTTTTTTAGACCTATGGACCCATGGCAATTGCCTATGTTGCCATGTGTTAGAGCCGGCACTGGTTTCCATCTGCCATCCATGACGTTTGAGAAATATCGGAATCAATATATTTACAGAAAGGAATCTACTGTTAAGAAAACTAATGTTATACTAGCTATATACCTAACAGAGATATGTCAAAAAAAAACCTAAATGATTAATAGTTTGATACATCAAACAGTTTTAAAATGTACTCGAGCTTAGTTACTGTATGATTGGTGGTATAATGGAGTAAAAAAACGATAGATGTATATAGAATATGGCGGAATGTCACTAATTCGTAGACGCTTTTTTTTAGTGACAAAATATGAAATTTTATAAGTTTCGTAGGTTTAATCTAGATTTCGCCTTAGAATACTTATGATTAACTCTAACAGAAAATTTCTCACGGATCATTTTAATTAAACTAAAATTATTCCAAAGCAGGTTACACCATGTAGGTATTAAATTAGCGAAGTAGTATCATGAGCGGGTCCGGTTAGTATATATGCCTCCTATGTTATTCTGATGTGACGTCTTGTATCCTCCTCGGCGGCTCCGGCTTCGTTCCGGTGACGAACAGCAGTCATGCATGCTTAGATCTTCCGCCGTCGTACTCCTTCTGCCCGTGCGGTATTTTTTATTTTCAGTAACCTCTTCAGATCCCGAGAGTTTAAGCAGAGGTGGAGGGAAGAGACGACAACTTTTTGTGGTAAGTTGGTTTTGGGGGTGCTTGAATTGTTGGGGGTGCTTGAATTGTTGGGGGCGCCAATGCGTAAGCTCAGTGGCAGATGTAGGTGAGCCAAGTTGGTGGTACCTGCCCCCATGTTAATTTCAAATTATTTATAACATGTATAAATTTTAGTCGTTTTCCCTTACTAAAAGCATATTTTAACCTTTTTCTGTGTTTATATTTGATTTGGCCCCAACAAAATAAAATCCTACATCCATCACTGCGTAAGCTCATCGTTTATTGACCGACGGCGAGTCTTGAAAAAGATCTCTCCGGCAGCGACTGATTACGGAAACAATCAGAGACGGCTGGCTTGGCATCACCAACTCGTTATTCTCTTCTTTTCCTTCTTTGACGAGCCTCACCACTCATGACCCTTTATCTCAGTTACTCTTCTCAGTTTTCTAAAGATGTGGTTGCGCTGGTGTGTATTTTCTCGGCTTCTATTCTCGATTAAAATAAATTAGAATTTTTTTTGTTTCGTCAGCTTTTTTGTGGGCCAGAATAATTTTTAGGTTTTTTCCTCAAACTTATTAAAGATTTTTGAGCTTTTGTCTTTTTTTAGAAAAGAAACAATTAAAAAAAAATTACTATCAAATCATCTTTTACAATTATTTTTGTTTAGGTTCTTATAAACAAAAATTACTACTGAGTCATTAGTATCTTATTATATTTATCTTATTAATTAGAATATATTTTAACACATGTCATTATCATAAATTTAATTTCTACGTTTCACGATCAAGTTAATTAGCAATTTCGAAGAACTAGACTTTATTTTTTATTTTTTATTTTTTTTTGTCACTGGAACCAAACTTTATATAATATGATGTTTTTGTATTTCCTGCAACTTATGTTTTTCAAAAATAATTCAAAAAAAATTATATAAGAAAGTTTTATAAATGAAAAAGAAAAAAAAATCATGAGTGGGTCCGTACACCTTTCGGGTGAACGTCAAGGTGTGTTATGATAAAGGATACGTGTAATCACTGTCTTAGTATTCTCTATATAAGTCTCTATTGATTTTTTTTTATATAATCCTGGTATCAAGATCTCTCTTATTCCGATTATTCTACCGCGTCTAACCGGAATTGGCGAGAAAGGTCCTGAAGGCCAAACGGAAACTATATAAATCCGCTGTGGCCGGGGTTCGAACTCGTGATGACAGGCATCTCAGCCGAGGTTCCTTTACTACCAGACCACGAGGGCCGGTTCTCTATTGACTCTTTAATCCTATAAATCTGCTATTGCTCAATTTTATAGGAAATAAAACCAATGACGACGAGAGAGTGATGAGTTTAATGGGTTTGTCTTGGTGTGCAAATAAAGTTGCAGTGGAATGTGACTTGAAGCCAAGCGTGTATCCAAGCCTAGATCCTTAGAAAATGACATGACACACACATATTTTTACCATTTTGCATGTACGTGACTATCTAATTTGTACCACGTAATTTATGTGTTTGTCTCCATTATTAATTTGTACTAGAACTTGACCCGCACCCCCGTGCGGGTGTTTGATTTAATTTGTGTTTAACATAAAATCATAAACCGCTGGTTTAATTAAAAAATTCCATATATATTTTTTATGTTTTGTAATGTACATATAGAGTAGAATCGTTTATGTAATATTTCTCATATCATAATTGTAATATCAAAATAAATCAGCGTTAAAAAAGAGAATAAAATATATTATTTTATAATATAGATGTTTGATAATAATTTTTTTTATTTGTACATAATATTATATTATTTTTTTATAACTTAATGTAATTTGATGTAATTGTATAATTCATATATTGACCTGTTTTTTTTCTGTTAAGGAAAACATGCCCAAAATTTAATTTTTGCATTAGTTTTCTATGAATTATTATTAATTTTATGATATTTTATTTTCTTGAAAATTGAACTCTCGAAATTTTTATATTTGACTAAACTAAATAAAGTAATACTATATTTAAAATTCTTTTATATAAGATGTACTATATATTTTAGTTTTTTTTTTCACTATAAAGAAACAACAACCATTGTAATTAATTACTTTAAATTAATTTTAAATGTAGTGGCAGAATCTATAAATAAAAAATACAAAAAGGAAATATATAATTTATAATAAATGTAATGACTAAATGTGTAAATAAAAGAAAGTAATTAATCTGCTATCCATGTTTCCAAACAATTCTCATTTATGTTTTATCCTTGTTTCCAAACAGTTCTCATTTATGTTTTATCCATGTTTCCAAACAGTACTAAAAGGTACTTCAGTTTTAATAATATAGATGTTTACAGTTTTAACACATATTAAAACACTACTTTATTCTATTATTATTTAAAAAATGGAAATTAAAAATATCAACATTTGACCCCAAAAAAATATCAAATATGCATCAGAAAGTATCATTTAAATTAAATATAGTTCGACAAATAATAAAACATGTAAATTTTAAATTTGTATAAATGAAATAGCAATTTATATTTTAAAATAGAAAATTACTTCTAAAATTTTCATATTATGAAACAGATAGTATATTTAAAAAAATTATCTTGCATGTGTAATTAATTGGCTAGGTCTAGTTATACAATGGTTGGGATTTTGAGATAAACCCGATTAAACAAGAAGAATATAAAAGTAATTAATGAGAAATTTTAGTGAGAAATTCTCAACTATTTAATTGTAAATAACTATTTAAAATGTTTTATACTAAAAGATTAATATATATTTTTTTGAGAAAGAAGATTAATATCGTTCTAAACTCTAAATATGTGAGATATTAGTACTAGTGATGGTATATATAGTATTATTCTCTTTAAATAACAATAAAGATTTCTTAAACCCAAAAAAAATATTCACTTTGCTTATCCATTTTGATTTTGCATGAGAATTTTTATTCCATATCACTCTGCTAAATGGAGTGGCTGATGAAAACAAGATAAACTAAGGATTTTCTTTTTTTGCTAGCGTTGTACACTTGTGAACCTTGGCGTGTCTCCTGGAGTTGACGTTTGTTCATGCGTCCCATCTTTTTCGTTTACCAACTCGAATAGTCGCACCTACGCAGACATCAAGATCTCATTTGCTGAGAGTTGACATTGTTAGCGGCCACGGCTAAAGACAGTTCAGTCACTGCTTTTGTATGAATACAGACGTAGTCCTTAGATAGAACCCGCTTTTAGCCATTGTCACTTTTGTATTTATTTTTTCAAAATCGGTTCTAATAATATCATTATAAATTTTAGGATTTAGATCCTAACAGTACGGACTTAGGAATGTTATCTTTCCCATTTAATTAAGGTTGTCTGCCTTTTTCTGTTAAATAGCTTTTAAATTAATTTTTGATATATAATACAACTTCAAAATGTGAAAAAATAAAAGGAATTAAAGCCATTGAGGAAATATTTGCTTACAGACCAGCACAAACTTATAACCGGAAAACCTAATGAGAACATAGCAGAATTTGTTCCTTCTACTACTTTAATTGTTTGTGTTGATTGATTGCTCGTAGTAGTCTAATATACAACTGGAACAAAAAGTAATAGTGTTAGATACTTAGATATATTATATTTCTGTAAAGTTGTAAAACCCAAAAAGTCCAAAAATATTTTAATATGAAAAACTTTTTTGTATAAAAAAGTTATAAAGATATGTGTCGGCTGATTTGGTAGCTTTAGAAATATATGTTACGTGAGGAAATGAAATTATTGCAGAAGGCTACAAGAGCCAACAAATGTGAGGGAATTCAAAACATGTACGTTCTCCATTTCAAAGAGATGTGGCAAATTAGGCACCTTCCCGTCTTTTGTCTTGGTCGAAATTAATCATTAAATATCTATAATATTATTGTTCTAATCAGGTTGTTATCGTTTCTCTATAAATAACT
The DNA here is from genome assembly GCF_000309985.2 of Brassica rapa. Classification (NCBI taxonomy): domain Eukaryota; kingdom Viridiplantae; phylum Streptophyta; class Magnoliopsida; order Brassicales; family Brassicaceae; genus Brassica; species Brassica rapa. The sequence continues at coordinate 2,430,928 of NC_024803.2, read as the reverse complement.
TGACATTGACTCAACTTTTGTTCAAATCGATTTTGTAACCTGATCTGAATCCCCTTTATTGGGATGAGTAAATCTTGTTTAAAAAAGAAAATTGACATCAAGTTTGGATCTTTCACACTATAGACGTCGATTATATATACATGACCCGTGCACTCATAAATGCAAATGAATGTTCGATGTGATAAATCGACGTATATCGTGTGAACCACCATGGAGGTTGAAATACTAATATACAGGTAATTAATAGTTTTTTTTTTGTTTTGAAAAAGAGCTTTAAATTATACAGGTAATTAATAGTTAGATGTACGTGTGCATAGATGGAGACCAGAGGAGGAATGTCCACCCACACGCGCACATTAAATACTCGTATTAGACTATTAGTATATGCTTTGATCTGCACATCACTGAAAATCGAAGTCGGGAATTAATGGAATTAATTATTCTATTTTTTTCAAAGACTAAGACCATTTTATAGCGGAGTCTAGTGAGTTTTTAGAGTGTGGATCCCATAAAAATGTTAGGAATCGATCACAAAATATATGAAATAAGAAACGATTTTAGGGTGTTTATTGCACTGTTCGTGGGTTCTACTAACACGTAGAATCTGCGATTGGTTAGTTTTTTATTTTTTATTTTATTTCAGACTTAAAAAAAACATCAATTTTTTTTTAAGAAACCGGCAGCAATAATCATGCTCTAACATTATTTTATGGAGGCTAAACTCTTAATTTAAAGTTGTAGCGTATAGTACATTGAAAATCTCCAGTTGCACGAGTGCCTCTTCTTTGTCCCCTTTGCTCCATCCCTTTCTCTCTCTCTCTCAAATATTGCATTTCGACTGAAAATAGTATCATTAATAATAAAATAGATGTTTGAGTGAACATTTTCGTATTATTATATGTATATCCCGTGCGTATAATGGATCCAAAATGTGTTGTTGATTGGTTGGTCCTTTGGTTGTGTTCGTATTGTTCATGCATGTGTGTGCATATACAATAGTTTATTAGCTGCTGCTTTAAATTTATAAATCAGTACTTAGACATTCATAAAAACATTGTTTAGCCAGTCTGGACTTAGTTTTAGTCACAAGTGGTTGAGATATAACAGATTATCAGTCTATTTTCTGATATTAGTTGGAAAGCATTTTATACTCGGATCATACAATTTGAACCAGTCCATTCTGTAACATTCTAAATGTGTCAGCCGATAGAAAATATTTGGTACAGAAGTTCATGCGAAGATATCCAAGACCAAAGTACGGAAAAAAAGAGTTACGGTTGTTTAGCATGCCCACGAGTATTCCACCAAAATATTTTTTAAATAACATGTTACTCTTTTACCTTACTTCAATTATAATTTCTCAAAAATCTAATAATCTATATGTTTTAGGGTATTTAAACCGAGGTCCAACTACTTTCTAAAAAAAACAATATCAACGACCAAGCTCTATGCTTTCAAAGGAATTTTTTTTTTTTTTTTTCAAAGGAAATTGAAAGCGTAGCTTCATTATTGTCTATCCAAATAGTATCAATTTTGTTTCCCCTTTATCCTCAGCCCTTACCACTAAACTACTATTATTTGGATATAACTAGGGATTAACCCGGGCTACGCCCGGGCGTTTTTATTTTTTTTCTAATTTAAGATGTTAAATTATTTATATTTAGGTTATGATATATATTTATATAAATGTTAAGATGCATGTCATAATTAAAATTTATTTTTAAATTTTAACACGTTAAATTAACATATTTTTTACTATTTAAATATTTTTTGTAATTTTGTTGGCTATCTAGTTATCATATTTAGCAAAACTATATGTTGAGTGTTAACAAAAACGTTTTAGATATTAAATTAAACTGTTAAGTATTTTCGGATCGACCACATGCTCAACAATCAATCGATCCGTAAAAAGATGGTCGATCTCCTTGGCCAGGTAAGTACAATTTTAGCAAAAATATCTTTGATTTTCAGATATTAAGTATATAACTATTCTTTTTTAATTGTATTTTTTGATTAAATTATTGTATTATAATGTTTATGTAAATATTTTTTGTGATGTTTGAATTTGTGTTGTCCGTATACTTAACCTAGATGATATTGATGTTTAACAATTTATTGTTTTCTGGAAATAGAAAATAATGATATATCAAAACGTATCTAATACTTGGTAAATGATAGTATAATGTAAATTATATCCATTATTCGAAAATAACCATTTGTTGTTTTTTATTTTTTTTTTAAATCAGAAATTATTTTTATTTAAAAACATTATTCATATATAATATAATAGTTTAAGTTTGGAAGATTAATCTATATATATAAATTATGTATATTTTTTAAAAAATAATTTAAGATATTATATATTGAGCAACTGAGCAAAAGCTGAATTTCTTATCTTGAAAATAAAATATTTATATTTTTGTCTTCATGTTATACTCACCAATCCATCATTGATATTTATAACTCAGTATGTTTTTAAAATAACATAGTTTTAAGTAATAAACAAATTTAATAATTAAATTCATCACCTATAATGTTATATAAACTATATTTGAAAACTCTTTAAAATTATATTTTAAGCATAATATTACTATTATTTAATTTAAGTTATTTTAAGCATAATATATGCTAAACCAACTTAAATTATATTTACAATAGGACCATCCTAAACGTGTTAATAAACCAAAAACAATACTAAACCAACATGAACCAATATCTAATTCGGCGTGGAAGGAAGTGTTTCGGGATAAATGCTTGAATGGTTATTAACTGTAATAGTTTGATCATGAAATAGTTAGTATGAATATTAACAACAAAATGATGGATTAGATTAATTTAAATTTGTAAGAATACCTTTGAGTCTATGAAAAGCAATTCAATTCCCATGAATAAGTTTGGCTTTTGGAAGTTGCGGGTTTCCCAACAATGAATCCACCTAACAAAAAGTTCGTTGTTATAAAAAATCTCCTTCAAAGTCATTAAAGGTTTTTGGGACGGCAATAGTTGATGGTGGAACCATTTTTTTGCTCGAGTGCTTTGAAGTTTTCCTTGATAGTATGAGGTTGATGTTGATGGAATAATGAGTTTTGTATGGACTTTCTTGACTCCCTCTGTTTCAAAATACATGAAGTTTTAGGTTGGGACACAAATATTAAAACACTTGTTTTTTATCTAAAAGGTATCACTAAAATATAAATTAAAAATTATTCAACGAATCACAAAACATACTACAAAATATAATTGGTTACACAGTTTTTGATAAAGTTAAAAGATACCTTGAAATATGAAAACATCATCTATTTTAAAACATCAAAAACTCTCTAAAACATTATCTATTTTGAAACGGAGGGAGTGCATTTTAATTTTTTTTTGTTTAATGTGGTATTTTCATTTTTATATAACTTACTACCATTTTAAGATATATGTACCTTTAAGATAGATGTTTAAATCTTAATGTACTTTTTCCATTTTTTTAAAATGTTTATTTCCATTTCTTATATTTTTTATTTACGTAATATCTATATTTTATATTTTAAAATAGATATTTAAATCTTAATGTACTTTTTCCTTTTTTTTAAATTGTGTATTTACTTATATTATATATTTTACATTTTAAGATAGATGTTTAATGCTTAATGAACTTTTTCCATTTTTTAAAAAAAATTGTGTATTTACTTATTATTATATATATAATTCATATATTATAGATTTACATATTTACTTATTATATATTTTCCTGTATATGTATTTTCATTTCTTGTACTTTTTATTTACTTAATATCTCTATTTTACTTTTTAAGATAGATGTTTAAATCTTAATGTATGTTTTCCATTTTTTTTTAAATTGTATATTTCTATTTGTTATACTTTCTATTTACGTAATATCTATATTTTAAATTTTAAGATATATTTTTAAATCTTAATGTAATGTTCCATTTTTTAAATTGGGTATTTACTTATATTATATATTTAATTTTTATTTATATTGTGTATTTCTATTTCTTATACTTTCTATTTACTAATAATTTTATATTTTAAGATAGATTTACATTTTAAGATAGATGTTTAAATACTAATGTACTTTTTCTATTTTTTTAAATTGTGTATTTCTTTTTCTTATACTTTCTATTTGCGTAATATCTATATTTTATATTTTAAGATAGATGTTTAAATCTTAATATAATTTTTTCCATTGTTTTTAAGTTGTGTATTTCTTTTTCTTATAGTTTCTATTTACTTCATATCTATATTTTACATTTTAAGATAGATGTTTAATATTTAATGTACTCTTTCCATTTTTTTAAAATTGTGCATTTACTTATTATTGTATATATAATTCGTATATTTATATATTTATAATATTTACTTATTATTTATTTTTCTATATATTGTATATTTCTCTTTCTTATACTTTATATTTTATTAATATCTATTTTTTATATTTTAAGATAGATGTTTAAATATTAATGGATTTTTTCATTTTTAATGTAAAACGGCAATGTTTTAAAGAAGAACTTGGACAAATAGTCAAATAGTTATATTTATGTTTTTTTTCTTTTTTTTTATAAAATGGTAATGTTACATTATGGAGATAAACTGTTCTTTTTTTAGTGAAAAATAGTAATTTTACATATGTTTAATGTAGTTTTTCCATTTTTTTCATGTTGTATGTTTACATATTATTGTTATTTTTAAATGTAAAATGGTAATATTACATATGTTTAATGTAGTATTTCCTTTTTTTTATGTTGTATGTTTACATATTATTTATTATTTTCAAAATTATATATAATGTTTTTTTTACAAAATAGTAATGTTACATTATGGAGATAAGATGTCTTTTTTTTAGTGAGAAATGGTAGTCTTACATATGTTTAATGTAGTTTTTCTATTTTTTATGTTGAAAGTTTACATATTATTTATTTAAAATAAAAATGTAAAATGGTAATCGTACATATGTTTAATATAGCATTTCCATTTTTTATGTTGTATGTTTACATATATTTATTATTTTCCAAATTATATATAATTTTTTTTTTATGAAACGGTAAAGTTATATTATGGAGATAAGCCGTATCTTACATATGTTTAATGTAATATTTTCATTTTTTATATTGTATGTTTATATATTATTTATTATTTTCAAAATTATATATAATGTTGTTTTTACAAAATAGTAATGTTACATTATGGAGATAAAATGTCTTTTTTTTTAGTGAAAAATGGTAGTCTTACATATGTTTAATGTAGTTTTTCCATTTTTTATGCTGTATGTTTACATATTATTTATAATTTTCGAAAATTAGTAATATTAAAATGTAAAACTATATTTTATGCCACGTGTCATCTTTCGGGAGAAGTTTTTTTTGCTGATGTGGACGCTCTATGGAGACTCAAAAGGTCCCTTTTATTAGTAAGGATTTCTATGTTTTTAGTTCTATTCTAATAACTTATATTTTTATAAATCTCTTAATTAGTAACATGCTCATTTGGTTTAGAGAAAAAAGTTGAACATAGTAAGAAATTAAAGAATGTTATTTGGTTTGTCCTAGGACTGGGATTCCGACCGAACCGCACCGAAAAATTTGGTTTCCGGTTAATTCGTTCGAAATTTTGGTAACAAAATTTTATTTTTTTGGTAACAAAATTTTATTTTTTTTGGTTTTTGGTTCGGTAATCGGTTATTCCAAAAAAATATTTAAAAAATTCTAAACCAAAGAAATCAAATCCAAATTAAAATACCTGAAATAACTGAACCGAATTAATCAAAATCTAAACTGAAATTAACCAAAATTTTTAAAATTTTATTCAGTTTGAGCCAAAAAATTAACTGAATTAACTGTAATACCGAAAATTGGTAATTTTTTGTGAAACCGAAAACAAACCGAACCAAAATTTTTTTGATTCACTTTCGATTGACCCGAACTAACCGAATGGCAAACTAACAGAACCGAATTAACTGAAGAAACTGAATCCGCAGACCTAGTTTGCCTGGAAGTATTCGACGCCTTTTGGTGAGTGGGATTTTTTTTTTTTTTTGAACAACAGAAATAGATTCACTTAATTAAATGGAGAGGGCTTTAGAGGTCCAATCCAGAAGGGTTCATACATAGGCAGGCTTTGCCAAAGAGTCTGCAAGCCCATTTTGGTTTGTTGACACAAAAGAGAAAGAAACAGAATCGAAATCAGAAGAAACAATCGAATCGACACCCGATAAAATCTCGTAGAGTTCTATCGATGGAAGATTCGAGTTGATGGCTGTAATAAGCCCTTGGGAGTCTGAGCGTAGCCAGATGCGTTTGTAAGATTGATCCGAAGCGTGTCGTAGAGCTTCTCGTACCGCCAACGCCTCCGCTATGAGAGGAGAATTTTATAATTTCCTTATACAGTGTATATAGAAAAGCATACTATATGTGTATGTATGCATGTATAAGTGCGATGATTGAGTGCACGTGTGGCTACTAGCGTCCACGTATTCACGTCTTTATTCGCTGAAGTTGACCTCTTTGTCTCCTCTCTCCCCCCGCTCGCTGTCACTGGCTCTGTTATCCTTCATGGACTTTCTTCTATCTAAGAGCATTTCCAATTCAAAACACTATTATAATGTCAAGATTACATCATTTTAGTGTAGTTTATACACTAAAACGTTTTTTTCATTTCCAACCCAACTCCGAAACATTATTTTAATGTGATTTTTACACTAAACCTCTTCAACCCAACACTAAAAGTTCACCATTTTAGTGCAACACTATAATTTCACACCAAATTTGGTGTAGGATTATAGTGTTACACTAAAATAGTATAATTTTTAGTATTGAATTGAAAAGATTACATTAAAATAGTGTGAAAATTATACTAAAATAATGTTTTGAGTTGAATTGGAGATGGCCTAACTGGTCTAAACTGGTTACTCTCTGATCTGGTTAGGTAAGATAAAACCGATAAGACCATTACTAACTCATGTTTTTTCCACTGAGTATCTTAAGTTATTTGAATGTTAATAATACTGTAATAATAATTATTATTATGTTTTTACTAATTTATTCTAAACTACAAATGAAACGATTTACATATATCATAATACCAAGAAACAAAATCAGTAACGAAGATTCTAACATATGTAGTACGTATGGTTTGATGCGAAACAATTTGGATTATATAACTACATTTGGGAAATCTACTTTGGCATTTGGATGGCATATGTCTTTTTATTTTCCTGATAGATTCTGCTAATCATTAATAATCATCTCAAAATCTTTATCTCCGCTGATCCTATGGTCAATTTTTTTTTGTTTGTTTGGTAAAACCATGGTCAAACTTTTGAAAATAGGAGGATTAATTTACTTCGTTAAACAAAGATTTGTAATATTGATAAGTTCGAACTTGTGAAAGTAGAGTTCTACCAGCGATTATGCACATGGCAGTCCACTACCATGTTCGAAAACTCGGGTGAAAGTGGCCACCTAGCCAGCGATTATGCACATGGCAGTCCAGTACCGTTGCAATATGCTTTTAGTCGGGATGTTAATCGGAAGTTTTTGTAAACACATGCTTTTATTTTAACTAATGTTAAAACCAAGTTTATTTTAGTTGGATGACTAAGATCTCTATATATGTTTGGTAGAATTGAATAATAAAAGGATGGAAAAGATGAAAACGCTGAAACAAAAATAGAGCTGCTGTTTTTTTAGCAAAAAAAATGCTAAACAACTGGAAGAAGTAAAAAAACAAAAAGATGAATTTTTCCTTCACTGTGTGGAGCTTAAGCAAACTGACACATCTTACTCATTGAGAAAGTGATATTCAAACGTGTTATGGTAAGGTACATGAGCCGACCAACCAATCTTCTATACACACCAGGCTCATCCAGAATTAGTTTATCAGGATCATGAAAGGGTTTCGCACTCGAAGCCATTGGAATAGAAGCTGGTACACCAATTATCGTAATTGGTACCATTAAGTACTTTAAAAATAGTTGAAAAACCTGGATTATAATCAATGAGATAGAATGGAGAGTGAATGCATCGACAATTCCGTTGGTGTGATTGGTGAATCTGGTGGTGAAATCTTGAGATTGGAGGATCTCCCCAATGATGTCGCTTTCCTAGATGATGACAAATTCTCCTTCCAATCACCATTGGAAAGTGAAGCGTGAGTAGAATATAGTGAGGTTTGAGCCCCACTTCTCTAATACCATGTTAGTTGAGCTCAATCTCTATGGAGAAGAAGATCAAATGGAAAGTATCCCCTATATATTATTTGAGAAGCATTACAACTTCTTTTTGTAGCCACATGTCATCGCTAGGTTGATTTTTAGAATCATTAGAAAAATATGTTGGTCCATCTAATTATATAATAAACTTTTTATTAAATTAACAATAAATTCATCATTAATGTACTTTATTATTTCCTTTAATAAAATTTACGGAATTACCTAATGTGGCTAAAGTATATATGGCAATTAATGATTTTGAATAATAAAGATTTGATAAAAACAAATTAGTGTATCACTATCATATTTGTTTAATTTAAAACTATTAAATAAATTAAACAACCACAATAACCATATAATAAAAATTTAGATTTTTCTGTATATGTCATATTTTGAATTTTTGAAAACGACTATAAATTACTAAAACTGTTAAAAACCTCACATTCAAATTTTGTGATCTATGGTTTAAAATTTCTGTTATGAAGAAATACAAATGATTACAAAATTATATAAGTAAAAAGTCTAATTTAACTAATTATTTTAATATATATATATATATATATATCGTTTTAAATTAAACTATAAACCATATAAAATACATAAATAATTTAGTTTCAAAATTTACTTTGAACAATTTTTTTGATAAAAGTTTTGAACGAACATTGACAACTTATTTTTAAAAAATATAAATTACTAAAACTATTAATCCCACAATAAAAATTTTGTTATCAGTAATTTATTTTTTTTTTTAAAAGATACAAATGATCAAAAAAATATATGAGTAGAAATCATCATTTAATAGACATTAATATTAAAATATACTAAAATATACTATGTATGTTAGATATCATTTAAATTTAATTACATATCCTATCAAATATTAAAAAAAATATTTTTTGGATTAATAAAATTGATTTATATGTTCACACCAATTTAATTATATATCTAATAGTTACTGACTTTTAATTATTCAATATATATTTATTATTTCATAATATGTAAAAATATTTAATACATAAAATAATTTTTATATATAATGTTCGTCCCGCGCAATACGCGGGTCTTAACCTAGTTTTTTGTTATTCATTATGTTTCCCTCCATTATATAGTTCATGAACCGGGTTTACATACATTGAAACTATCAGAGCAACTTTACCGATAAGGTTCTCAATCGAAGTTCTTACTTGATTTATATTAGTATTTTAATGAAGTTGGGTTTCTTGATTAAATTTAAACATTTTATAAGAATTAAACTACTTACAAATTGATATTTGTGAAGAAAGGTTCTCATAAATATTTTAAATTATATCATTTGAGATACATTAGGCTTGTTCTTTTCACCGCCGCAGACGCAGCGCAAAATGACCAAAATTATAACTGACTTTTGCCCAAATATGTGGAGAACACCGCAGGCATCCGTACTTTTCATCATTAAAATCAGACGCAGCTCTCGGTTAGCTGTCGCTGTTTTACTCAGCGTCACGGAAAACACCGGCGGCACTTGCAAAAAGTAATCGCAGCGGCAAGTCATTTGTTCTCCACCATATATTTTCGTGATTTTGATGTGTTAATTTTGAGACGCTGACGCAGTGTCTGCGGCCGTGAAAAGAACAAGCCTATTGCACTTTCTCTCTTTTATTTTCTCATTTTTCTTTTCTTTTTTCTTTTGGGTCAAAACTCCTTATTCTAAATTGGTAAGATATCCAATAGACATCTATTCAATTGACATACTCTCATAAATATTTTTTCCAAAAAATAGAAAAATAATTATGATGGAGGAATTTGTGATTGGCCAAGTCAACGTCATACTTAACATATTTCCTTATTCGAATTTGGTGATTGACTGCAATAAATTAAAAAAGACTTAATTAATAAGAAAAGCAGACACTATATATTGAGATTTGGGATACCTACGTCTTAGTCTTTCTTCAATCAGACTCTCCACTCTTTTCCCCTTCAATTCAATATCTATATCTCTCTCCCTCTCTCAAATTTTTAACCTATATTCTCGATTTCTTCTTCCTCAATTCATCGATCACCCTCCTTCCCCGATCACCGACGTTCTCGTGGGTTTTTTCTTCTCCTCCTCTTCTTTTTTCTTCTGGTGGGTTTTGCTTATTAATTTCAGTCATGTTGTGTGGAACCAAACATGGGTTCTATCACTCTGGTTCTGTTTGCTTGTATGATGTTCTTAAACCGATCATGTAATGCGTGTGATTTGTATTTTTTTTGTGTGTGTGTGTTGATGTGATCAAAGCATCTTTGTTTCGGTTTTGGTTTTCTTTAACCTAAACTCCTAGAAACGCGCTCGCAAGTTGTTTGATCGTCACGCAAACTCGAATACTGATGTTTTTAGGTCACTAAGGGAAGAATATGGTTTTAGTATAATTAGCACCAACATATGCGAGATTAACTTTTAAAAATGTGAAGGTTAAGTATTACTAGTAAATTGCAGTATCTGATCGTTTCTTGTTGCTACATAGCTAGATTTAATGGAGGGAACTTCTAGTTGGAAGCCTAACGAACAAGGCGGAGACTCTCTTGCTAATGATTGGAGATCACAACATGAGCCTGATCTACGTAAGAAAGTTATTGTAGCAATGTAAGCCTTCTTACTTGTGTGTTTGTTATTATTGTATCTATACAACTGTTTCATTAACTTTGTAACTGATAATTTGTTCTCATGTATGTGTTAAGAGTGGAGAGGTTGAAGATATGTTTCTCTAGACATATTACGGATACTATTACCAAGAGCGCTTGTACATTTGAAGAAAAGATTTATGGCATGGCCAAAGATAAGGTACCCAAAATACAAATACGAGAGTAGACCTCAGCCTTGTGAATATAACTTTGCTTGTATTTTTACTATGTCTCAGGGTGATTACTTGCGGAAAATCCACGAAAAGATACTTGCTTTCGAAAGAAAAATCAGAGCTGGTACTTCAGCCAATGGAGCTAACACTCCACATCCAGGTTTATAAGATTTTTATTGTTATTTTGGTTTTAATATGGCAATTTAGTTTTAGGACTAGAACTTCTCTTTGGGTGTGTGTGCATTACCTGAAAAACACAACAGATCATGTTACATAACTCACATTCTATATCTAGAACTGTTTCAGATCATTTACGTTACTGAATTGTTATTGGCAATCTACTTAAGAAGTTTGAGAATCATTATACTTTTTCACAATCTTTTTAGCTTATTATGTTTTTTCTTTTTTGCAAATATTAGCTTATTATGTTTTCTTTGGATGCGTTTATACATCAGCTCAAGCTCTGAATCAAGGACAATCACTTCCCACCTCGTTGACATATGCACAGACTCCAACAAACCAACCATGGTTATCTCAAAGCAACATCCAGAGCAAGTTCAACACTCCTGAATCTTCTGGTTTGCCCATTCAGTCTCCTATGACCGTTTCTGCGGCTCAGAATCTAAACGTTCAAATGGGTGAAAGAGTTGAATCAAGTCTTGGTCCCGGTCCTCAAAGACAGATTCAAGGAAGGCAACAACAGCTTCAGAAGTCTCAACAGCAGCAACTGAGATCCAACACGATGTACCAGCATCACGGGAATCAGCAGCAGCAAAGTTTGTTGCCTCATCATAGATCATCGTCTCCTATTAAGCTGTCTTTTCCTCAGTCTTCTGCTCTTTCTAGTCATCAACAGCAGATGGCTGTGCCGTCCAGGGAACATAAACAGCTAGAACGGAAGTATCACATTAGTCAACTGATGAATGGTCAAGACACGCAGCAGAATCATCTAACATCACCACAAAACAATGGGGAGAAACAACGAATCTCCCAGCAGAACAATACGACTAGCTTTAATGTGCATGGATCAAAATTGTTGGGTGCTCAAGGCCAAGAGGTGGAGAAATCTCAACCATTGATGCTACAACATTTGAATGAGACACAAAGGTTTCAAGCAGCAGGTTCTTTGCACCAAAGCCAGAACCTAGCAGACCAACAGAATCAGCCATATCAATTGCAGAAACCTAGTATGTTTCCTTTCTTACCAACTTGGATGATAATATTTTTCTTGGTAGCACCAATAAATATATATTTCATTAAATATGAGTTTAATACAAAGATTGTTTTGTAGCTTTTCAAGATTCTACAAGCAAGACGTTAAACCCTAGTGGTGGTGACTGGCGAGAAGAAACCTATCAGAAGGTATCTTAACATCACAAACATGAAAGTATGGTGTAACCTATGGAAACGTATCCATTGTTAATTAATTCAACTATTTTTTTTTCATAATTTTCCTGCATGCAGATAAAAGCTCTTAAGGACAAGTATATACATATTCTGAGTGAATTGTTCCAAAAACTATCTTATAAATTGCAAGAGGTACCTCATTCATAACCTAATTATTTCTTGTTATTGTTACAGAAGTAATAATAATAATAATAATAATAATAATAATAATAAAACAATTGTTTCCAGATTGATTCTCTTCCTCAACAGAACATGATGCCATCTGACCCGCGGGTTGAAAATCTAAGGGCGACCATAGCGAGGTTGGGGCAAGTTCTTGTGTACTTAAATGTCAGTAGGAGAAGTGTATCAGAGCAGCACAGAGATAAGTTTAGTGCATTGGAGTCACTTGCATTGAAATTCACCAAGCATCAGAGGGAAAAGGAGGAGCAGCAACAAGTGCATATCCCTCCTCCTCAGATCCATCAAACAGCATTACAAACCCAAAGTGGTCAAGTCCATGCGTCACAGACAGCAGCGCCTCATTCCTCGCAGACAAGGCCTAGGATAGAACCAAAAGATGTGAACACGGTTATGTCCTCATCAGGAAATGTCGTGGTGCATTCTCCTAAACAGAATCCTCCAAGTAATCAAAAGGAGGTTGTACACTCTAATATCAGCCAGGCTCAGTCTAGTATGTTTCAGAAGAAGCAGTTTCATCATCTCCCTAAGCAAGAACAACCATCAGCTTCATCCCCTCATATGCAGAAGAACAACTCTTCTCCTCAGTTAGTGGAGCAGCAGACTCTTCCTACACCAACTAACAAAACAGCAGCTCAGGAGCATCCTCTGGTTACTCTTTCTCCTGAGCCAATCTCAGAGCGGCCTATTGATCGTCTGATAAAAGCTGTGAGTCAAGAAGTCATATTAGATGATTCAAGTTTAGTTTCTCCATCTTATCTTTGATCAAAGTGTTAATGTTTGTGTGTGTGGCTTTGCTAGTTTCAATCATCATCACAAGAATCTTTGGCACAATCAGTAAGTGAGATGAGGTCGGTCATCAGCTTAACTGACATGCTTGCTGGTTCAGTCCACACCATTGGAGGATCTAGAGCTCGTTTAGGGGAGGATTTGAGTGAGAGGACAAGGTTCCGTGTGCAACAAGGAGATACACATCCAACTAAGAAACTTAAGCGCTCACTCACCGCTATGCCATCACAAACTAATAGCTACAAACGGTTCAGTGTCAACAAGATTGAGGTAAAATGTGTGAGCCTGTAAATTTTATTTTTAACTTATTAATAATAAAAACAAAATGCAATAATGAAACAAGGCAATTTCTAAATCTTGCAGCCTAGTTATGCCCTCCTGCAAGAGATCATGGAAATAAATAGGAGATTTGTAGAGACAGTGGTGAACATATGTAATGAAGATGTTTGTCCAAGTGAGATTACTCCAGGAACAGTCGTCGTCACGTGTGATTATGTCCCTGTGGCTCTTAGTGCCACATTCAAAGCTCTTTACAATTCAGGACATATCGTAAGTCTCTCTAAACTTTGGTCTTGTCTGTCTTTTTCTCAAATGCTTATGTATCCCATGTTTGATATGCAGTCACAGATTCAGCCGTTACGTTTACTAGTTCCTGAGAATTATCCAAATTCCCCAATAATAATAGAGAAAATCCTCTTTGACGGCGCCAGGTATGAAACTTGACCACAAGAGGAAAACTAAACATATATGTTTTAATGTTTTGATCTTTATACGGATTTGTTTCCTTGCAGTGATCACAAGTTTGAGGATTTATCGGCGAGAGCTAGATCGAGGTTTAGTTCGTCTATGAAGGAAGCAATGTCACTTAAAGAAATAGCTAAAGTTTGGGATGAGTGTGCGAGAGCTACAATGCTTGAGTACGCTGAACGGCATGGTGGAGGCACTTTCAGCTCCAAGTACGGTCGTTGGGAGTCTGTTCTAAGATCTTCATGAGCTCTAAATACTTTTTTTTCTAACTTACTCACCCGTCAAGGATAATGCACAGAGGTGGAAACTTTAAAGTGTTAGGTTTTATTATTTGCCTTGCGGTAGAAAAAATATCAGTTGTAATTTGTAAATGCATAATGTTTCCATTATCATTTGTAAATGCATAATGTTTCCATAAACTTGAATGTCCAAGTCTAATCTATTTTGTAGAAACTTTAACCGGTTTCAGTTTAGATTCCTCAGATTTTTAGAGGTTTTTTATGACCAGAGCCGGGACTGAGTAAACGAGAGCTCCTTTTCAATTTTTTAATAATTTTATTTTTATAGTTTTATAAACTATATACGAAAAAACAATACAAAAATAATAATAATCTAAATAAAAATAAAATGAAAATGAAAATATAAAAAACTCTATTTCTTTTTATCACAAAATTATTTACTTTATAAAAAACCTTTTTAATGTATTTTATATATGGATTAATATATAGAAATAATTTTTTAAAAAAAAATTGGGAGCCCCTTTGTATTTTGGGACCATTCAAATGTTTCAAAACAATGGGCTCAAGCTCATCCTTGCTTATGACCAAGCTTTCTTTTATAGTATTTGGTTATTAGTTTACCAAATTAGGAATCAAACGAAAACTTTTCCAGCAAAGTTCTACGGTGGTGATTTAACATTTTACCAAAAACAAAATACTACAGTGCTAGTTTGAACAATTTTATATTGAGACTTATAAATTGTACTTTACAGATTCTTCCATACGTACATTCGCAATTTGGTAACTGAAATGAAGTAAAAAAAAAGACTTGATTAAATAATACGAAAAGCAGAGACTATTTATATAATACTTTTACGTATAGTTTTATCTTCAATCATTCTCTCTCCCTCTCTAAAAACCCTTTGGAGTCTTGATTCCTTCTTCCTCAATTCATCGATCATCCTCCTCCGGCGATCTCCGACGGGTCTCGTGGATTTAAAGTCTTTTTGTAAGTTGCGATCTCTCATTCTTGTACTGTTTTTTTTATTCGATGTTCTTTTGTTTGATCAAAGCATCTCCGTATTTAGTTCTTTTAACCTAAATTTCCTAGAAAGCAAGTTGCTTGATTGTCACGCTACTGCGAAAACTGATGCTTTAAGGTCACTAATAATGGAAGAATCTGATGATATTGGTTTGTTCTAGTGATTTCTTGATGATACTAACAAATGATTCTTGATTATGTGTGTTTTAATGTCTGATCATTTTTTGTTGCTAGACTCAATGGAGGGAAGTTCTAACGAACAAGGCGGAGACTCTCTTACAAACGATTGGAGAACACAGCATGAGCCTGGTCTACGGGAAAGGGTTATTTACGAAATGTAAGCCTTTCTTTCTAGTGATCTTTGTAAGCTTTTGCTTATGATTACAGATTCTTACATTACACCAGTAAACGCTGCAACAGTTAAAAGCTTGAAAAGGGGTTTTCGTGATTAGTGATGAAACCTAACTTCACATTTGATCTAGAGACTCCATAAAACTCTAGATTCTTTGTACTACTCTCACTGATTATTTTGTTCTCATGTGTATGTGTAGAGTGAAAAAGTTGAAGAAATGTTGTCATCAACCTAGCAATGAAAATGATATTAAGAAGGCAGCTATCAAATATGAGGCTAAGATCTATGGTATGGCCAAAGATAAGGTATAACTCAAAATTATTACAAATTAAGACCTCAACCTTTGTGAAGATACTTTGCTATAATCTTTTTTACTAATGTCTCAGGATGCTTACTTGGGGAAAATCTGCAGAAAAGTTTTTTCTTCCCATAGTCCTTTCAGAGCTCAAGAACAATCACTTCCCACCTCGTTGCCATATACACAAACTCCAACAAGCCAGAGCAATCTCAACGTTCCTGAATCATCTGGTTTGCCCACTCAGGTTCCTCTAACCGTTTCTGCGGCTCAGAATCTAAAGATTCAAATGAGTGAAGAAGGAGTTCATTCAAATAAACTACCAGGCCACCCTCAAAGAGAGATTCAACAACTAGAAAGCGAGAACCTCATTAGTCAACTGATGAATGGTCAAGACACGCAGAAGAATCATCCACAAAACAAAGGGGAGGAGCAAGAACAAACAACTCCTAGGGTATCGACCTCCCAGCAGAACAATATGGCTAGCTGTAATGTGCATGGACCAAGTTTGTTGGGTACTCAAAGCCAAGAGGTGGAGCAGTCTCAACCATTGATGCTACAATACTTGAATGATGTTCATGACTGGCGGGAAGAGACCTATCACAAGGTATCTGCTTCTTAACATCACATCGTGAAAGTTGCATGATGCATTGTCTTTTCATAGCTCAATAACTTTCATCAACTCTTTGCAGATAAAGGTCCTCAAGGAGAAGTATGGACTTGTTCTGAGTACATTTTTCAAATCAATATCTGATAAATTGCGGGAGATTGATTCTCTTCGTCAGCAGAACATGCCGGTTGAATGGCTAACGGCGAGCAAAGCGACGTTGGAACAAGTTCTTGCGTTCTTAAATGTCTGTAAGAGCAGTGTATCAGAGTTTCATAGAGATAAGTTTAGTCTCCATGAGGAAAAGGTATTGAGGTTCATTGAGTATCATCATCTGAACGTGACTCGGAGGGCAATGAAGCAGCAACAAGTGTATCTCCCTCCTTCTCATACCCATCAAACAAGGCCTAGGATGGAACCAGAAGATGAGAACAGCCCTATGTCCACAGCAGCTCAGGAGCATCTTCCACCAGAGCCAATCACAGAGCGGCCTATTGATCGTCTGATAAAAGCTGTGAGTGAAGAAGTCATATTAAGATGATTTCAAGTTTAGTTTCTCCATCTTATCTTTGATCAAAGTGTTAATGTATGTGTGTTGCTTTGCTAGATTCAATCAGCATCACCTGAATCCTTGGCACAGTCAGTAAGTGAGATGAGGTCGGTCATCAGTTTGAGTGAGATGATTGCTGGTTTGGTCAACACCATTGGAGGATCTAGAGCTCGTTTAGTGGAGGATTTGAGTGAGAGGACAAGGTTCCGTGCGCAACAAGGAGATACAAATCACACCAAGAGATTCAAGCGCTCAGTTACTGCTATATCTTCCTCCAAAGTTAACAAGATTGAGGTACAATCATGGAGCCTTTCATATTTTCTTTTAAACTTAAAAACATTTGAAAAGCAATATTGAAACAAGGCTATGTCTCAATCTTGCAGCCTAGTTATGCTCTCTTGCAAGAAATCATGGAAATAAATGGGAGACTTGTGGAGACAGTAGTGAGTATATGCAATGAAGATGTTTGTCCTAGTGAAGTTACTTCAGGAACAGTCGTCGTCACGTGTGATTATGTCCCTGTGGCTGTCAGTGCCACATTCAAAGCTCTTTACAATTCAGGTTATATCGTAAGTCTCTCTAAACTTTTAATCTTGTCTGCCTTTTTCTCAAATGCTTACGTATCCCATGTTTGATATGCAGTCACAGATTCAGCCGTTACGCTTACTAGTTCCAGAGAATTATCCATCTTCCCCAATACTTCTAGAGAAAGTCATCTTTGATACCGCCAGGTATGAGAGTAGAAGTTGGTTGATCACAAGAGGAAACTAAACGTGTATATGTTTTGATCTTATGGGATTTGTTTGCCTTGCAGTGATCACAAGTTTGAGGATTTATCCGCGAGAGCTAGATCGAGGTTTAGTTTGTCTATGAAGGAAGCAATGTCACTTAAAGAAATAGCTAAAGTTTGGGATGAGTGTGCGAGAGCTACAATGCTCGAGTACGCTGAACGGCATGGTGGAGGCACTTTCAGCTCCAAGTACGGTCGTTGGGAGTCTGTGCTAGCTTAGAGCTTCATGAGTCCTACATACTTCTTGTATCACTTACCGCCCTCTCCGGATGATGTCAAGGATCTTGTAAAGAGGTGGAAAATGTAAAGCCTAGGTTTTACTTAATTGCCTTGCGTTAGAAGTAACGTCAGATCAAAATCTTGTTTTGGACCACCACTGTATAATATGTAAGATGCAATCATATGAGAAATTAAAACTGTACAAGTGTTTAACGCTTCTTACTCAGCAGTGTAGGACGGCCACTCTCCCAAGTTTGAGTAACATATAAATTAGATCCAAAAAAACTTCGTTAAAAAATTGTGAAAAAAAATCTATACCATGTTCCACAAGAAACTACATCATCAAAAGTCATATTCTTTAACTCCAAACAGAGTTTAGAGATGGCAAAGCATAAAACCCAACCGCATGTGGTCCAAGTATATTATTTTTCACAGGAGACTTTCCGGACATGAAAACGTATAAACTTGAATAGAATCTAATTAAGTATTAATTGCAACTAACATCAACTATCTAACAAGAAACAATCATAATCATCATCCATGAACCAATTAAAAAACAACCTACGCATTAGCCATAATGGAAGAAGAACAAAGCATAAATGATGTGGTGAGTAGATTGATTGAAACATCGAACAAAATTAATCATATAGTTAATATGGTTCTACTATGTATTTTATACTATATATCTATTGCAATATGATAATACTAATACAGTAACAACTGTATAAATTAATAATGTCGGTACTTTGATATTTTATTAATTTATATAAAGTTATTAATTTATAAAAAATTTATATTTATATTTTTTAATTTTTAATTGGAGAAATTACATGTTTACCACTTTTATGGTAATACTTTTCATTTTTACAACCACTAATGAAACATTTTCAAAAATATCTTCTTCATTAAGTGACAAAAAACTCTTATGCCCTTGTTATTTATATATATAATAAATTATTATTAAAGTAAAAAATAAAAAAAAAAATTTCTTTTTATGTTTTCAAATTATACTTTTTCAAATTCGAATTTTTTTATAAATTTTTCTTTTGAATTTTTTTTCGAATTTTTTTTTATTTTTTTTTCAAATTTCTTTTTCAAAAACGAAAATTATGTTTGAAACTATTTTTTAAAATTTTTTATATATTTTTTAGTTATTTATATATTTATTAGAATCATAAATTTCACATTCCAAAAACTCTACCCGACCCCCTCAACTCTAAACCCTAAGTCTAGATTACTTAACCGTAAGTGTATAATTGTATTTTACCCTTCATTAAAAGCGAGGGCAAAAGTAGTTAGTGTAAACAAGAAAAGTGGTAATATGAATTTAGTATTTTTGGCAATTTCCCTTTTTAATTTTAAGATATATATTTTCTAAAAAATATAGATTTGATTTTAATGTATATATACAATACATTAATTAACATTTTGTAATTTGACATTTATATTAGTTTTATTATATTATTTAGCGTATATAAAATATGTTTCATAAAATTCAAATGTGTTTTTAGATATAATTTTACTAAATCTTATCAAAATATATGAAGAAAATATAAAAAAATTCCATTGTTGAATATAAAACAAATAATATAATGGTTGGTTTGTACTTATATAAAATGTGTATACATATAAATTATTAATTTATAATTTTAATATGACTATACATTTACATAAGATTTTCTAAAAAAATATTATTTTATCGATTTATATCATATTCTGAAATAGTTCAAATTAGTATCGGAGAAATCTATTAATTTATATGGAGTACAGACCAGGCCAAGGACCATGGGTTTTGAATGCTAACTCATAAAAAATTAATTAGATAGGGGATTGGTACTAATCCCGGATTAGTGGTTATGAAATTAAATTAACCCACCCGAGTAAACCGGACCCGTAGTAACATAACAAACGCGGAATAAAAGGACCCCACTAAAAAGCACGTCCATGGAGAAGAAGACCAAACGACACCGAGAACCTGTCGTTTTTATCGTTGAGAAGTCTGAGATCTCTTCGTCTTCCCAACCAAATCTCAAATCACATAATAACTCACATAAACACTCTGTTTCCCTCCAGCTTCTTCCTCCAACAAGGTCAACTCCAACGAATCCTTTGATTGTAAGCAAGTTAATTGATTCCTTTTATCCAATTCGAAACCAATGTCATTCAATCTAGAGTTTGATCCAATTGTGTAATTGGTACTGTTGTTTTGATTCAGATCATCGTAAAGATTCATACTTTGTTGTGGTTTCGAGTTAGTTTTGACTTCTTTGTTCGCTTAACTGGTGATTCAGCAGATTCTGAGTTCCTCGGAGAATGAGAGCAATTGAACATCTTGTAGAGGACGAATCTGTGATCAAGAAAGCGAGAATGGTTGATAACGTAGAAGAGGTTCCAGTCCCTGTGGTGGTCGATGGTAATGGAAGCGAGAATGGTCAAGTCACAGTTGTAGAAGAAGAGAAAGAGAAAAAGATAGAGGAAGTTTCTGCTGCTCTGAGCTTGTCAGATACAGAGCATATGTCAGAGGAAGTTGATGTTCATGCGAAAAACACCGGAAAGGTTCCAACTTTGGATCTGGAGAAGAACAAAGAAGCTTCTGTTGTTACAAGGAGGAAAAAGCTTCTGGTTCTTGATCTGAATGGGTTGCTTGCAGATATAGTTTCTCCTCTTGCAGATTGTAAAGCTGATATCAACATTGGAAGAAGAGCAAGTGAGTCTCAAACCATCTTTTTTGTTTATTTATTTATCTATCACCAGTACTATTTGAAATTTACTTATAATTAATCTGCAATTTTTTTTTAATTTGTTTATGTCAGTTTTTAAGAGACCCTTTTGTGAAGAGTTCTTGAAGTTCTGCTTTGACAAGTTTGAAGTTGGTATCTGGTCCTCTAGAAAAAAGTAAGTCATTACTCTTTATCTATTCACACTAATCTTTTTTTTTTTTGAAACATATATGTAATTTAATTATTTTTTGTTTTACATTTTCTTTAGATATTTGTGTTTTTAGTCATATTTGTGTTTTTCTTTATATAATATTTATCTTCAATGATTAATAAGAGGTTTTAAGAATTGCATTAAAATAGTTGGACCACACCTATATCAATAGGTCATCTTCATGTTTTAATAGAATAGATATGTAAATCAAGTTGTTATCTTTATTCACATAATCATATATGTAAAAATTAATATCATATAATCAATTTTTTTTAACTATTTTTTTCTTTTCTCCTATAGGAACAATGTGGACAGAATCACTGAGTTCTTGCTCGGAGATATGAAGAGGAAACTGTTGTTTTGCTGGGTATGTGATGTTCTTGCACTGACCTCCTCTGTTTTTTCTTTTCTTGTCTGACTATTTTTCATTTATTTTGCTTTTACAGGACATGTCTTACTGTGCTACAACAACTCTTGGTTCACTTGAAAACAGACACAAATACGTGGTGTTCAAGGATCTAAACCAGCTCTGGGAGAAACACGACCCAAGACTTCCTTGGCAGAAGGGTGATTACAACGAAACTAACACGGTTTTGCTGGATGATTCTCCTTACAAGGCTTTGCTTAACCCTGTAAGCTTTAGTTTGGGGTAATTTGAGCTCCATTATTTAGTCTCGTCCATGTTATAACTCTTTCTAAATGTTAACAGCCATATACAGCGATATTCCCACACTCATACAGCCATCAGAACAAGTCAGACACATCCTTAGGTAAACTTTCATTTTTTTTCCCCTTATACTTGACAAGCAAGAATCAGCACTTTGGTTTTAGTAGATTATGAAAAATTAACCTCTTGTGTGTTGTGTTATTCAGGTAATGGTGGTGATCTGAGACTTCATCTGGAGAAGTTAGTAGAAGCTGAAAACGTTCAAGATTTCATCAAGAAGAACCCTTTTGGGCAAGAAGCTATTACTGAAGCTAGTGAGACTTGGGAGTTTTATAGAGAGGCCACTCGTATGCACACACATATACGCATTTAGAAACCTCATACGGTAGAAAAGAGAAGGATTGTTGGAAGATTTTTTTTCTAGGTGGTTGGTAAAACAGGCGATAGAAAGAAAAAAGAGTAACTGAAAGGAGCTTGATGTTGTTGTTGTAGTTTTGTTTTGGGTGTTTCATTGTAGAGGTTGGATACTACAAGTAATTTGCTTACTTACCTGTAATTTGTTTCTTTTATATAATTTGGTTTTGTTTTTAGAGATTCTCATTTCTCACCTATAATTTTGGTTTTTTTGCTTCAGTTTGTAACTTTTGACATTGAAAGGTTGTTAGGCCATCTCTTTTTTCTTTTTTTTTTTCTTGTCAACTTGTTATATTATTAAACAGTTAGCTGATGAGCGACAAGTTCATATATTGGCTTGAAACGTCCATTGTTGAATGAGTAAAAAAACTGATGACATTGTGAGTCATACTTGAAATAGGGCTGTCAATTGGGTTGGAAACAGGCTCCCACCAGCACCACCACAGTCTGGATCATCTACAGGTAAACGTCCATTGTTAAGACATTTTTTTTCTTGTCTTCAGTTGCGAGTTGCGTGTGATTGTAGATAAAGATATTGTTAGAGATATACATATATAAACAAACACCTGTTCTAGTGATCTAAAATTATAATCCTAATCGCCTTTTCTATTGCTCAAAAATTATAATCTCCATCCAAAACTAGTTTTAACCAAAAGTAAGTGGCTACAAGAGATTCACTCCTATCTTGAGAGGTTGATTGTCCGTGAATAGTGGCTACAATAGATTCAGTCATCATCGTGAATATAGCTGGTTTTTGTCGTTTGGTGTTGACTGAGAATAATCAACTCTTATAATAGGTCTTCTGCTGAGTTCTAACTAAAACACATTCACATATTTTCTTTATACAGATCAGTTGGAAGAAAATCGATATCCAAGAGGTGATTTTTATTTTCGTATTTTGCATATTTATTTCATCTCAATTGTTCATATCTTTCATAGATTAAATCCCACAAAATAGTATATATTATCTCGACTAGAATTTGCTGAGAAATATTATCCGGACTATGAACTCAATGATCTTCCTCTAGTGGTTATTGATTACTTATCACATGTTTGAGCAGGAGATTTATGGCTGAGACACTTTTGTCGTTTGGAGTTGAGAGGCTTTGGAACCTCCTTGTCCGAGAATCTGAGAGATTTCAGGGATTCAATGAGCAACTCAATGTACTAAAAAATGATATGAAAATGTTAAGGTGTTTTCTGGAAGATGCATATGCCAAGAAACACACAAGTGCCATGATGGAAAACATTATCGAAGATATCAAAGAAATTGTTTTGGATGCGGAAGATATGGTCGAAACCTTTCTTCTAAAAGAAGAACTCAAAAATACACGGGGTATCAAAAACAGCGCAAGGAAGTTTTCTTGCAGTATCTTTGAACACAGGGGACTTGCTTTCAGTATGGAAGCCATAAGTAAGAGGATCTCTAAGGTGATTCGTGATATGATGTGTCATGGGGTACAACAGGTAAACATTGTCAATGAAGGGTATACACAATCTCTACAAGAAATACGAACGTTTTCTGGCGATAATGGAGACCATCTTGTTGGGTGGAAGAAAAATGTTGAGATTTTGGTTGGCTATCTGCTTGACGAGGATAACAGTCAAGTGGTTTCTATAACCGGGATGGGTGGTATTGGTAAGACAACACTCGCAAGAAAAGTTTATAATCATCAGACTATAAAAAGTCACTTTCCAAGACTGGCGTGGGTATGTGTTTCACAACAATTTACAAAGAAGGATGTCTGGCAGACGATTTTGCAACAACTCAGGCCCGAAATCAAGGTGTTAGAGATGACAGAGTATGTACTTCAAGAAAAACTCTCTGAAGTGTTGGAAACACAAAAGGCTTTGATTGTCATTGATGATATATGGAGAGAAGGAGATTGGGACCGAATCAAGTATGTGTTTCTGCAAAAAAAAGGTTATGTTACGTACGTTCGTCTTTTTAAAGTACACGATTTTTGTTACATACATTCATCTTTTTGAAGTTCATGATTTTATCATGAAAAGATTATAAGAATATAATTTGTTACAGGATGCAAGGTATTACTTACTTCTCGTAATGAAGGAGTAGCACTACATGCAGATAGACATTGTGTTACATTCAAACCAAAATGCCTAACTTTTGAAGAAAGTTGGGATCTTTTTCAAAGGATAGCATTTCCAATGAAAGACACATCTGGTAAGTTTTTAAGGATGATATATTTGGAACTTTTTTTGTTCAAGTAAATTAAAGGAAATTGACTATAATACAATATCCCCAAGACATATGATCCTTCGGAAACATTTTTATAATTTGATGTGCAGAATTCAAGATTGATGAAGAAATGAAAGAGATGGGAAAACAGATGATCAAACATTGTGGAGGTCTACCCTTGGCTTTAAAAGTGTTAGGAGGTTTGTTAGCTGCGCAATACACATTGTGTGAGTGGAAAAAGATATATGAGAATATTGGATCTTATATCGTCGGAGGGACTAGCTTTAATGAAAGAAATGTTGTTTACCATGTTTTGTATCTGAGCTTTGAAGAGCTGCCTGCTTATTTGAAGCATTGCTTCCTCTACTTAGCCCATTTTCCAGAAGATTATAAAATAGATGTGGAGGATTTGTCATATTATTGGGCTGCAGAAGGAATACAAAGGCCAAGGTATTACGCTGGAGCGAGCATTCGAGAGGTTGCAGATGGATACATAGAAGAATTAGTGAAAAGAAATATGGTTATTTCTAAAAGAGACGTTGAAACTTCAAGATTTAAAACATGTCAGTTGCATGACATGATGAGAGATGTTTGTTTACTCAAAGCTGAAGAAGAGAATTTTGTAGAAATTATTCAAGGCACATCAACTGCAAACTCCAAATCTTCTTGTAAATCTCGCAGACTTGTTGTACACAAGCCTGATGAAACATTTAATGTGGATACGGAGGTGAAGAATCCAAGCCTTAGAACTCTCTTGTTTATCAAGTGCAGAGGATGGAGGGGAACAAGTTTATTCTTTACAAGGCATAAACTGATGAGAGTGTTAGATCTCTCTCGGGTGAAGTTTGAAGGATGGAAAGTACCCTCTAGCATCGGAAAGCTCATCCACTTGAGATATTTGAGTTTATTTTGTGCAAGTGTAAATTGTCTACCTTCTTCTATGCGGAATATGAAACAGCTGCTTTATTTAAACCTAGAAGTACATTCAAATAGAGTTTACATGCCCAATATCTTGAAAGAGATGCGAGAATTGGTATACCTCCATTTTCCGTTGGAAATAAAGAATAAGGTAAAGATGGAATTGGGTAATCTGGTCAAGCTGGAGACATTGGAGAATTTCTCAACAGAGCATGGGAGTGTGGATGACCTCCGAGGTATGACACGGCTCAAAACTCTTTCTATCTATATCAGAGGTAAAAAATGTAACATGGAAACTCTATCTTCATCTCTAAGTAAACTTCCACACTTGGAGAATCTTACTATAGATAAGAGGATATGGTATGCTCTCCCGAATGATGATGAAGAAGAAGGATTTTTTTTGGATTGCATTCATCTCAAAAAGCTGAAGTTGTATATCTATATGCCAAAGTTTCCTGATGAGCAACAGTTTCCTTTTCACCTTACAACCATTTCTCTAACTGAGTGTTGTTTGAAAGAGGATCCAATGCCAGTTCTAGAGAAGTTGCTTCACTTGAAAGAGGTTAGTTTACTGTATCAATCTTTCCGTGGGAGGAGAATGGTTTGCTCGAGGGGTGGGTTTCCTCAGTTACAGATGCTACGAATAAGGAAACTAGAGGAGCTGGAAGATTGGATAGTAGAAGAAGGCTCCATGCCATTTCTCTATACTCTCGAGATAGATGCTTGCAAGAAACTAAAGGAGATTCCTGAAGGGCTTCGATTCATCACTTCCTTGGAGGATTTGAGTGTTACATATATGGGAGAGCAATGGGGGAAGAGACTGTTGGAAGAAGGAGAAGATTATTACAAAATCCAACACATCCCTTCCGTTGAATTCTATTAGTAAACTTTTCTTTGGCAAAGGTGAATCAGTCAGCAGCTGAAGGAGGCTCTCAGAAATTACGGACTATCAGGTAAGATATGATTCCCCCAAAACTATAGTATTATTTAAGATGAAGTTCTCGGGTGGAATGATTAAGAAATAATTGTGTCGAATCCATCGGTTTTAAGGAGGAGAAAACTTCTCTTTCTTGACCTGAATGGGTTGCTTGCAGATATAGTTTCTCCTCTTGCAGATTGTAAAGCTGATATTAACATTGGAAGAAGAGCAAGTGAGTTTCAAAAGATCTTTTGTTTATTTATATCACCAGTACTATTTGAAAGTTACTTAATTACTTTAGTATCTTTTCTTTGTCTCTGTCAGTTTCAACCTCATGTTCATGTATCCTGCCAAAACTGGATTAATCCGATTAGAAAAGAGCCTCTAACCTGTAAGATGGCTATCATATTGTCCTGAGACTCTGTTATGTATTTTCACATGGCTCCTTCTGATGCTAGAGGTTAGTGCTTACTCGTTTTGTGATCACTTCTTGTACCCATTTGATGATCAAAGTTAGTGAATGATATAGTAGTTCTTATTTGTTCATTCATGTTAATAGGGGAATTAAAACAGAGTATTAGATGGACATGGAAAAGAACAACGAGTGCAAGGACAAGCAAAATATCAGGTATCTGATTAGTGAAGAACTAGAAAGGATTATACAACTCAATGAGATATTGGACATGCAAGGCCATTGAAACTGCTTTGTCTTTTGTAATGTTTTTTTTTGTGCTGAAAGCATATGAGATCAACATTTTGTCTGCTTTTAACAATGGTAAAGTACAAGGAACAGCAACAATTCTTGAATAATTTGTTCCAGCAGAAGCCTGACATGGGGGAACGGCCAATTCCAATATTGATTACATTTATATGTACCTAAGTTTTGGTGGTTTATTTATATCTAAATAAACCAATTAACCTTAACAAATCTAATAAAAACAACCATTAACTAACAACAACAAAAACTCTGTATGTTTTCAAGCTGTCTTAATTCAGATGCGGAATAAAAGTTAAGAAGTGTTATATATGGGCAATCTCCACTGACAAGTTGCGTAATTGGTGACGAAGATTTAGGAGTTTCTATGGAAACCAATATTTAAGGATTCAAAAAAACGAAAGTTCCTTTGCGAACAGAACTAATCTTCACAATCACATGACAACAGCTGGTGTTTCACGTTACCATATAGGTATCTCCAATTTAAGGTTTGACTTCAAGTGAAATAATAGTTTGAACCATCTATTATAAAAAAAGTCAAACTACGTTTGCATTTTGATGAAAGCTCTATCTCCCTTACAATGAGCTCGAGTTCAACATATAACGCTGGTTTATTATCTTCATCAATGGGGCTAAAAGTAATCAAGATCACCCGAGTCAACCCCGCAACTGACTCGTCCCGCGACTCTGCCGATCCACTCATTCTCCCACTCACCTTTTTCGACTTGCGGTGGGTAAGATCCCATCCTACTCAGCAAGTCATCTTCTACAAACTCCCAGTGTCATCTCGCGAGTTTTTTCACTCCGTGATCCTCCCTAAGCTTGAGCTCTCCCTCTCCCTCGTCCTCCGCCACTACTTCCCGTTGGCTGGTCACCTCAAGTGGAACCAACAAGATCCTAAGCCCCGAGTTGTTGTCTACAGCCACGACACTGTCTCGCTAACGGTAGCTGAGTCTAACGCTGATTTTCTCTTTGTTTCCGGCAAGGGACTACGTACGTCCACAGACGGAGTTACGTGTCTTGGTGCCGGAGTTATCGGTTTCGTGCGACTCCTCATCTCTATATTCTCTCCAAATCACATTGTTCCCTAACCAAGGGTTTTGCATCGGTCTAGCAGAACATCATGTTTTGAAGGACGGTGTAGGATCGATAATGTTTATCAAAGCATGGGCTCACATTTGTAAGTCACTGGGAGAAGGAATAATGACTTTACCTAGTGACTTTATTCCAATATTAGATCGTACTCTCATCAATGTTAGGCCTAGTCTTGAATCCAAGATTTTGGAATACATGTCATACTTTTCAGATGAAGAAGATGGCAAGAGAACCATGGACCCGCCTCCAGTGGGAGAGATTTGTACTGATCTTGTCCGGATAACACTCGAGCTGACTCAGGAGAATGTGGATAAACTCAAAGAGCGAGCCAAGAGAGAGTCAACTCGCTCTCAGCATGAGCTTCATTTATCAACGTTCGTTATAGTAAACGCTTATGTCTGGAGCTGCCTTGTGAACGCGCGTGGAGGCAACAAAGAGAGGCCGTTGCTTTTCATGTACGCAGCTGATTTTAGGAACCGGTTAGATCCACTGGTCCCTGAGAGGTACATGGGTAATTGCGTGGTTCTTGTCAATTGCATTGGCTACAAAGGAAAGCATCTACTGGGAAGAGATGGCTTTGTTAGTGCTGTGGAGATTCTTAGTGACTCAGTTAAAGGTTTGGGTTCAAGAGGGATTGAAGCACTTTGGGAGTCCTACATTGATGGAATGAAGCAAGTGAAACCGGATACTCATGTTGAGTCCGTCTCTGGGTCGACTCGGATGGGGTTGTACCAGGCGGATTTCGCGTGGGGAAAACCGGTTAACCATGAGATTGTATCCATTGACCGGTATCCAGCGTATTCGATGTGGGAGAGGAGGGATGAGACCGGTGGCGCTGAGATAGGTTTGTGTTTGCGGAAGAGTGAGATGGACACTTTTATTTCTTTGTTTGAATATGGTTTAGGAAAAATATCATCACGTATTTAACGCTGCATGCATGCAACTTTTCTTTCCAGGACCAAAGATATATTATGTAAGTGATGTAACGCCGTACATGTTCCAATTTCAAGAGCTACTTGTTGAAATATTGTTAGGCGCCCCCGCGCCCCATCGCCTTTTGTTATCTATGTGTAGTTATGCTATCCGTCGAGTAATGGTTTTCGTAAAAAAAATATTTTGCTTGAGTAACCTTATTAGACGGATAATCTAGATGATAAATTTCAATGCATGTATATATATACGGCTTCTTCACCGAAAAGAAAATTGAAGTTTAAAATTCATGTGAAAAAGTGGAGTTATCGAAATATATCTTCCAAAACATATTGACATGATTTATAGTTATAAACAAATAAACAAAAAAATAATGGTTTTTATAAAAAAAAAAAATTATATATTGTCGTTTAAAACAGCAAATTGTGTAAAGTTAAGTTTGATAATAAAGCATCTCAAATTTATAAACAAACCACATAACTTATAAAATGTATTGCCAAGCATCTCCACATGCTTAGAGGAAAGCTGGTTTGAATCTTAAGTCAAAATCATATTCTAGTACTCCACTTGTAGTATTGTGTAGCTATTTGGTTTATAAAAGACTAAAGTTCGTTTTTGCAGAAAAAAAAAACGAATCTAGCGTTATATCATAATGGGGCCTATGAATTATAAAAGGTTTATTTCAGAAATGTGTAATTTTTATTTACTTCTAATCAAGAAAAAGTATATGTTTTTGTTTATCATCAATGGCTCTAAATATCAAGATCTCTCAAGTCAACTCAATACTCGTTTCATGACGAAAGACTCGCTAGCTGCTTCTCCCATTCTCTTGACGTACGGTGGTTAAAATTCCATCATACCGACAGAAGAAGCATAATAGTATGTGGAATTTACAGCAAAAAAAAATGCACTAGGGTTTTGTGGGTGATGTAAAATTTACTACAGACTATCATATATTTTATTTGTGGATAGTGCAATTACAAAGGGTGGGGTCTTTGTAATTTATTCAAACCTTTTAGCATATGCAATCTAGTTCTTGTAGGTACCTTTGATATAAAATTAGAAGAAGAAAAAAGCAATATATATAGTATATAATATGCTTTACTAGGATTTTAAATGATAATATCGAATATACACCCACCGGTTGGGTAAAGTGTGCAAATTTCTCAGCAAACCTACCCGGTGGTTGATTTTCTTGGAAGAAAAGCAAGTAACAAAGACCACAACCTCCAAAGAAAGCTTGTGCGCCTATACATAGTCCAACACTCACAAAAGCAAAAGTCAAACAAATAAGTTTGTACATTGATACCGAGTCATGGTGCAGTCCAGCCCAACGGTTAACATACTCGAGGTGGTCCGAGTTAGCCCACCGCCTTCTGACTCAATCACACTTCCACTCACTTTCTTTGACTTGGGTTGGCTCAAACTCCACCCCGTTGACCGTCTTCTATTTTACCGCGTCCCCGAGTTATCTCGCTCTGTCCTCATATCTAAACTCAAATCCTCTCTCTCCGCCACACTCCACCATTATCTCCCACTCGCCGGCCGCCTCGTGTGGAACCCAACAGACACAAAACCGTCAATTGTCTATTCTCCTGACGAAAAAGATGCCGTCTACGTCACGGTAGCTGAGTCCAACGGTGATATCACTCGTCTCACCGGAAACGAACCTCGCACCGCCACCGAGTTTCATCCTTTAGTCCCAGAGTTACCTGTCTCCGACGAGTCAGCTCGTGCTCTCGCCGTTCAGATAACTTTCTTCCCAAACCAAGGGTTCTCCCTCGGCGTGACCGCACATCATGCCGTTTTGGACGGGAAAACAACAGCCATGTTTCTCAAAGCATGGGCCCACAACTGCAAACAAGAACAAGATCCTCTACCGCACGATCTAACCCCTTCTATGGATCGTACGGTTGTCAGAGACCCAACCGGACTCGAGACAAAACTCTTGAACCGGTGGATGTCCGCTTCCAACAACAAACCAAGCTTAAAGCTGTTCCCTTCCAAGGAAATCGGCGCCGACATTGTCCGAGTCACGTACCGTTTGACTCGGGAAAACATCCAGAAGCTCCGCGAACGAGTCGAGACCGAGTCAAAAGCCGGAGCCGAGCTGCGTCTGTCGACTTTCGTCATCACGTACGCCTACGTCATAACATGTTTGGTTAAAGCGCGTGGCGGTGATCCGACCCGGCGCGTGTGTATAGGTTTCGCGTCGGACTTTCGGTCACGGCTAAACCCTCCGTTGCCGCCGACGTATTTCGGGAACTGCATTGTCGGTGCCGGAGATTTCGACGCGAAGGCGGAGCCAATACTGGAAGAAGGAGAAGGGTTTGTCTCGGCGGTGGAGAGTCTGAGCGGATGGGTCAACGGGTTGTGTCCGGAGAATATAGAGAAGAATATGCTTTCGCCGTTCGAGGCGTTCAAGAGGATGGAACCGGGTAGACAGATGATATCAGTTGCTGGGTCGACCCGGTTGGGAATTTACGGGTCGGATTTTGGGTGGGGAAAACCGGTGAAGGTGGAGATAGTGACGATTGATAAGGACATGTCGGTTTCGTTGTCGGAGAGTGGAGATGGAACCGGCGGAGTTGAGATTGGGCTTTGCTTGAGGAAGGATGATGTGGAACGGTTTGGTTCGTTATTTTCCCGCGGGTTGAAACCGCAATGAGAAATGTGATTCTCATTTTTACATGAATATTTTCTTTTAAAATGAGGTTTTAGTTTTCCAATCTATTAATTACTTTGAGTTGCATACATAAGTAGTCTTGCAATCTCTATTGTTGTTCGTTTACATGTTGGTTGGACATGTTTGTGTTTAAAATATTTTCAAACTGAAATAAACAATCATCGCACTTCCTTAAAAACCATCTTTCACGTATGGTGTTATTCTATGGTTAGACGGCAAATCGATAATATCCAAAACGATTTTTTCAAAATCTAATTTATACATAATTCAAATCGCTTTAAAGTGAGTTTTATTCGTAAATGGTTACATAACTTACATTGTTATAAGTTCCAATCTGAAACAGAACTACAAGATCCTTTCTCCATTATTTCCTACTTTTCACTCCATACATATTTACTTGTTTCAATTAACAAACCACTACTTAAATAAATCATGTGTAACTTGTATAAACTCAATGATGTAGAGTACTAAAAGTTACACGTGAAAAAAATACTTGGATTGAAATTACACTATAACGTCTGAATAAATATCTTTCTAGTTTCTTTTGTTTCTCGGCTTTCTTATCTTTTTAATAGGTTGGTTTGATTGCGAACTGTGAAAAAGTGCAGATTGCTTCCTTTAGTCTCTCTCCTCTCTGTTCTTTCTCTTTTCATCTTTCACAGAGATGAGATCGAGACGAAGCTATCACCGGTGTTGACCGGATTCTGACTCCCGCATTGTCGGGCTCTTGTCTCTGGGAAGCCGTGTTTCCTTTTGCAGACTTCGCCAGCTTTTGTCTCCGGGAGACGGTGGCTTCTCCAACATCGATCTCGCCGGCTATCTTCCGCGTTCATCCAGATTCCGTCTAGATCTGTGTCTCCGGTCTTTTTCTTCCCATCGCCTCTCGATCGTTTCTCTGATGTTTCTTCCCCCAAGCATTTTTGGGTTGTTGCATCTTCAAGCTTATTGGTATCTTTAAAGATGTCCGTTTGAGTTTTCAAGATAGTCAGAGGATTTCGATCGATTGTAGGCGGTTGTGTATCTTCTTCGTTTCGCAGATCTGCCAGGCTGTCTCCTCGGTTCGAGCTTCGTGTTAGCCGTTCTGGTTGAACGGTTCCCGTTGTTTCGACTTCGCCGTCGGCGGAGTTACGATGCGATCTTCTCTGGTTCCGGTGGAAGCAGGCGGTGCGCGTCTGACACGTGTTCATTGATCGCTGGGCGATCGAACATGTGGTGAGCGGCGTGTCTCTTGTTCCTCGACGGTTTTTTTTTACTGGGCTTTGGCCCATAGTGTTGTGTAGGGATGTTAACGTAGGGTAAAATAACCCAGCCCAGCCCAACCCGCAGATAACCCAACCCAGTTTATACCCAACCTGCAAAAACCCAGAAACATCAAGATTGAAATCCAAACCCAAAAAATAACCCAATAGGGTATAGGGTTACCCATGGGTACCCAAAGTATTATCTTATTTACTCAAAAAATATTATGTAAAATATTAATATCATTAATGTCAGTTTTAATATATAAATAAGATTTCGCAATTTTATAGAAAAACTTGTTTTAGCGCAAAAACTCGTTTACGCCAAACGGGAAAACCCGTTTTCGATCGGAAAAACTCGACTTTGCGGTTTCGGCAGGAAAATTTGATTTTCCGGTTTTGGCGGGAAAAATCATTTTGTGATTTTGGCGGGAAAACTCGATTTTGCGATTTTGACGGAAAAACTTACTTTGCAGTTTTGGCGGAAAAACTCGCTTTTGCGATTTCGACGGGAAAACTCGGTTTTTCGGTTTTGGCGGGAAAACTCAGTTTTTCGGTTTCGGCAGGAAAACTCGTTTTGCGGTTTTGGCAAGAAATTTGGGCTTTGCGGTTTTGGCGGAAAAATTGGATTTTGCGGTTTTGGCGGGAAAACTTGTTTTTGCGGTTTTCGCGAGAAACCTCGGTTTTGCAGTTTTGGCGGGAAAACTCGGTTTTGCAGTTTTCAGTCGGAAAACTCGATTTTAAGGTTTTGGCGGAAAAACTCGGTTTCGCGGTTTTGGGGTTTTGGCGAGAAAACTCGGTTTTGCGGTTTTGGCGGGAAAACTCGGTTTTGCGGTTTTCAGTCGGAAAACTCGATTTTAAGGTTTTGGCGGAAAAACTCGGTTTTGCGGTTTTGGTGAGAAAACTCAGTTTTGCGGTTTTGGCGGGAAAACTCGGTTCTGCGGTTTTCAGTCGGAAAACTCGATTTTAAGGTTTTGGCGGAAAACTCGGTTTTGCGGTTTTGAGGAGAAAACTCGGTTTTGCGGTTTTGGCAGGAAAACTCGGTTTTGCGGTTTTCAGTCGGAAAACTCGATTTTAAGGTTTTGGCGGGAAAACTTGTTTTTGCGGTTTTCGCGAGAAACCTCGGTTTTGCAGTTTTGGCGGAAAAACTCGGTTTTGCGGTTTTCAGTCGGAAAACTCGATTTTAAGGTTTTGGCGGAAAAACTCGGTTTCGCGGTTTTGGGGTTTTGGCGAGAAAACTCGGTTTTGCGGTTTTGGCGGGAAAACTCGGTTTTGCGGTTTTCAGTCGGAAAACTCGATTTTAAGGTTTTGGCGGAAAAACTCGGTTTTGCGGTTTTGGTGAGAAGACTCGGTTTTGCGGTTTTGGCGGGAAAACTCGGTTTTGCGGTTTTCAGTCGGGAAACTCGATTTTAAGGTTTTGGCGGAAAAACTCGGTTTTGCGGTTTTGGGGAGAAAACTCGGTTTTGCGGTTTTGGCGGGAAAACTCGGTTTTGCGGTTTTCAGTCGGAAAGCTCGATTTTAAGGTTTTGGCGGAAAAACTCGGTTCTGCGGTTTTAGCGAGAAAATTCGGTTTTGCGGTTTTGGTGAGAACACTCGGTTTTGCGGTTTTGATGGAAAAACTTGGTTTTATGGTTTTTGCAGGAAAACTCGGTTTTGCGGTTTCGGCAGAAAAACTCGATTTTTCGGTTTCGGCGGAAAAACTCATATTTTGGTTTCTGTGAGAAAATTTATTTTTATGGTTTTGGAGGAAAAAATCATTTTTTGGTTTTGATGGAAAAAACGTTTTTGTAAATTTTATATAATTTAATTTAAATGGTGAAAATATAATAATATAACTGAAAACCCATGGGTAGACCATTACCCTTTTATATTTACCCAACATAAATATGAGTTTCAAAATTAATACCCATGATCGACCCAATAAATATTAGACGGGTAAAAACCCAACCCGTTATTAGTGGGTTTGGGTAAACCCATGGATAATTACCCATGTTAACATCCCTAGTGTTGTGTGTTGTTCCGTGATCTTTGTTTTGGCCCTTCTGTTTGTAAACGTATTGGGTTGGGCTCTGTTGGGCTTTAACCCTTTCGATAAAATTCCAGTGAAAAAAAAAAAAGGTTGGTTTGATTGCTTTGCTTAGTTATTGTGATGCTATCGGAAGGAGACATGTGTGTGAGTGTCGAGTGTGCACATGTGTCAAACATCCAGAGGAATTGCGTCGATAGATTTTGCAAGTTGAGTTAAAAGGGTAAATCGTTGTGAGGCCCTACCATCTGATCTCTTGCGTGTTGTCTAGAGATTCTCTTACTCCGTAAAAGTCACAAAGTATCTACACTTTTGTTGTTGTCAAATTTCATACGTATCTTTCACATGCTTTGTCTTCATCTTTTTCGAATTTTGTTTCCTAACTGTTTTGACCGGTATCAACATATACATTTCAGAATATTACAATATATGAGTTTGAATGGTGGATTGGTCCATGTGTTCAGCGTAATCTAAGCTACAGTTATTTTGGTTAGCTCAATGCAATCCGTAGAAGATAAACATAAATTTTGATTATTAATTCATTTGAAAAAAAATACAAAGTCTTTAAGACTTTTGTGTCATGTTGCGTACTTGCGTTTACTTTAAAGAAAAAGTTTATTTTTTTCCACGAACAAAAAGTTTCTATCAAAGCAAAAGCGACAGATAGGAACAGCCCAATTCCAAGAGCAAATTCCACGTGTCAACTTTTCCATGAGAGAACGTAGTGGACATGTGACGATAAAGAAGATAATGTGATTGTTAGTAAAAAACAATGACACGTGACGACCTGTCGCTACAAAATCCACATCTTGCAACGTGAATACCACTGAACATGTGACACGTCTACGCTTTCGGCTACGAGTCTTGTTTTTGTTTCTCGATGTCTGAATTCCGGAACACCACGTGGGTGCTCTAAAAGTCCTTGCCATGGTACCACGTGTCGTTATTACACCGAATAAAGCGTACTTTCGATATTTATATCTTATTTTTGATTTATTATTTTCCTTAATATTCAGTGTTCGTTCGAGATTTGTCGGAGAAAATTTCGGTAATAATGTTGAAATTTGTGGGAATTATTTAAGTAAAGGAAAGGTCACAATTTGAAGAAAATGGAATCTTCCAAAATAGATATTTGCTCGTTTCTTGGGATTTGAATTGCTCTATCAAGATTCTGTTGAAGTTCCAATCTCTCTGTAAATAATATGTCCGGAGCTGAGAAAAGGGACAACGGAGAAGAGATCCCTAGAGATCTGCTGCAGAGGTTCATGTCCAAGAAACAGAAGTCGTCGGTTGAAGCCGGAGAGGTAGAGATTGAGCTGGACTTAGGGCTTTCTCTCAACGGTAGATTCGGTGTGGACCCACTTGCGAAGACAAGGCTGCTCACACGATCATCTTCTATTCCTGATCTTGTGGTCAACGGTGGTAGAACGGAGTTGAGTAGGACTTGCTCGTTGCCTGTGGAGACGGAGGAGTGGAGGAAGAGGAAGGAGTTGCAGAGCTTGAGGAGGCTTGAGGCTAAGAGAAAGAGGTTAGAGAAGCAGAGAAACGTGAGAGTACTTAGGGAGAAACACAAAGCTGGTGGAGGAGGAGGAGAAGAAGGATCTATTGGATCTTCCGGAAGTGGTTCCTCTGGTTTGTCCGAACTCGACACCTCCCCTTCTCCTCCTGTTCAAGGTACCACAAATATTGTCATGATCTTCAATAACAAATGCTTTCTCTATGGTCTTGGTGGGGATTGTTTGCCTTGTTTCTTTGATTCTTGATCAATAGGGTAACAAAATCTTGAATTCGTGATATCATTCTTTTATGATGATTATATTCTTATTTTATATTTGTTTGTGTTTTCATCAAAATGCATATAATGTTAGGTATGATCTGTAGATCAAGTAACTCACAAAACTAGTCTTGGCTTGGGTCTATGATTATCCGTTTTTAAAAAAAAATGTATTTAGAGGGTTAGCGATAAGGTCAAACTCATACTAGTATATCTTCTAGGCTTAGGGTCTTTCACTTGGTTATGTTTTGTTTGTCTTTGATTAGGCTTGTTTTATTGAGATAATTACTTGTGTTTGAAGCAACAACAAAAGCATCCATAGAAAGAAGCCCATCAAGTACTCAACCTCTGCCCGAGAATCAAGCAGCACGTAACATGATAGACGACATGCCATGCGTGTCAACAACAGGCGATGGACCCAACGGGAGAAAGATAGATGGGTTTCTGTATCGGTACAGGAAAGGCGATGAGGTGAGGATTGTGTGTGTGTGCCACGGAAGCTTCCTAACGCCTGCTGAGTTCGTTAAGCATGCAGGTGGCCGAGACGTGGCGCATCCCTTAAAGCACATTGTTGTAAATCCATCTCCCTTCTTGTGACCATTATGGTCTCTTTGGGATAGTGTCTTATTACCATATTGTTGTATCGATTCGGAACAAATGTTATAAAATATTTCGAAGTGTATAAACAGAAAGTTTATCCAACTCCCATTTCAGATTTTATACGTAAAGGAAATACTCTAATTCGTTCTTGTTTTACAATAATTGAACATTATTGGAATTTCTTTGATATTGGTTTTAACTATTTCTATTTTTTTAAGCTCTGAATTTCCAAATAAACGAGTTACATGATAGAAACTGATTGTATATCGAGTCTTTTTATAGTTTGATTTATATACCAGAATCAGCTAGTTAGCTTAGAGGTTTCAGAAAAATAACAGATGCAATGGTTGCTGTGCATCTGTAATAACTCATTATAACACCTTTTAAGTAGAGTAAGACACGACAAAACCAAACACAAACACAAATAAAGCATATATTACCTTATCCATATTGGTTCTCAAGGTTCCCTGAACCACGCCTTCTTGGTACGACGGTTCTCAAGCAAATATTACCTTCACCATATTGGTTCTCAAGGTTCTCAACCAAATATTACATTCAAGTATTACCAGGTAAAACTCGGTAAACCTTAACATAGATATATATTATCATAAGAGTTTAACAAATATAACAAACATAACATAGATATGTTTAACACAGTTAAACACCTACAAGAGAAGAGAAGATTTTCAAACGAACACCAAGAGAAAATACTGCAGCTCTACTCGTTCTTTAACATAGTCACCTCATCTTCAAAAGAGCCTGAATACAAACTTTTACCTCTCCATGCAGTGGCGTATGATATTTTCACGCTTAATTTTGTCCAAACAAAATCAATGATACTTTTAGGAGTCAGAGTTTGCACCTCTCCTGGATAAGCCTCATGCAATAGAGATGCAACTAACTGTGGCGTGACTTTCCCCCTCTTGCTTTTACCCTGACCATCACGAGAGCACGTATGCATCTTGGTGTAACTTCTAATCGAGAACATTTCAGTCTTTTCAATCTTTGAAGCTCGTAAACCCCATTTACATCCTTCTTTAGGACATTTTAGCACTAATCGCTGTTTATCAGACTTTTTCACATCAAACCCAAAACCATTTGAACATGCACCCATATACACCACTTCTTGCACTGCCTTTTTATCAGGAAACTCTTGTTGTATTGTGATATTCAAACCGTCTTCCCATGCCTCTACACACTGACTCGCTTCTGAAACAGGTCGAACTGCCACATATTCGTCCTCATCTTCCTCCATCATCTCAATCGCCTCGATTTGTTTCACGTACAGAGCTCCGATCTCATCGTCCTTTGAATTCAGCTCTTCATAGTTTATACCTAAAGAACTTCCTTCGCCGGCTCTCGAAAGCTGCTCGGGGTGTTCTGTGATAGTGATGACATCCACATACAAAACACATCTACGATTCTCTCTATCAGCGGATGTTAGATAAACACAAAGATCCTCGTCGTCAGAAATAGTAAACTGCTCCTCACAACCCACCAGCAGTGGAATGTAACTCAATCTCAATTTCACCGTACTTTCATCCAACGCAACCTTTCTGCATATCCTTGCTTCTAGCACTGGCAGAGTTATCTCTTCCACTATCATTAAACTATACATGCGACCTTGGCATTTAAAATGTATGTTCACATTGTTGCTCATTAAATCCTGCCAAAACAATTCAAAAACTCATTCACTAATATGCTAATTATCTACAGCTATACCAATCCTATGTCCTAATCTACCAAGAAACCAATGTAGAAATATGAGAACATGTCTCGTGCTCAGCAACTGGAAACAATCCTCACCTTGACCGTGTGAAAACCAACAACCCCGAGCTGTGAACTTGGTTTCTGTCTCATCATCTCCTCAATCATAGCCGCTGCACGATCAACGGCTAAAATACGTTCTGTGGTCTCTTTTAACTGCATTTTGTGATTAACAAACACTAAAAGACCAGACCACATTCTCAAAGGTCACATAAAGCTTCTGAGATTTGGGTAATACCAATAAATATCCATTTAAAAAAACGAAGCAACTTCAAAGCACAAATCATCCCCTATTTATTAACTTCAACTCCCCCTTGACTAGTTAGTGTTCTACAAAGCTAAAGAGGATGGATAACATACATGAGAAGCAGCAGATATGTGAAGATACAACGGCTTTTCACCATCAAGAGGTGCATTCAGAAAACGATACTTTCCCCTTCAATTACAAAAAAAAAAAAATTCATCAGTCTAATTTACTTATTGTCAAAAAAAAAAAACTTTTACAAACCTAGTAATCACCACAGCACCAGTACACCTCTGAATCTGCAAGACGAAGAATAAACAAGGCTTAAACTAGAAACTGTAATCACAATATGTATAGAAAGCCACACACACACACTTACTTCTTCTTGAGTAGAGCGTAGAGTAAGCTTGTGCCTAAGAGAAGCCTCAGCATCGTTGATAACGATTTCTCTCGCTATGATCAACTCATCCCGAATCCTACACGCAACAAGCTGATCCCAATTTCTCTTTCTACTGCGTCGGTTTAGAAAAAAAATTATAATGCGAAATTGGTTTAGCAAGCGATGATTGGGAATGGTTTAAATCGGTTACCTTTGAATCGGCCGAGAAGCATCATCGTTCGTTATAGCTGATTCGATCGGAGAAGCCCTACGTGCCTCGTCGTCTTCCCCCGTCATCACGGCTACGAAAGAAGGAAACAACAAATCAAAAGAATGTGTTTATCTTCTTCTTTTTGTTCGGCCCAAGTTAAAACTGGTGGGCCTCATTTGGGCTTTAGTTTTTTAATTGGGGTTGATTATGATAGATAGGGAAAGTATTGGGGTTTTATCGGGAAGATGATAAAAAAACTGTGCCCAATACAAACTTGTCTGCTCAACTAACTCCATTTTCTCCTTCATTTCCCCGGAAAAGAGAGACAAGAGAGACTGTTGTTCAATGTTGATGCACTTCATAGGTAAAGTGTCATTTTAGTTTCTGGATATTTATTCACTTTTCTTTCTTGTTATTGTTTGTTGGTTTATAGTATTGTATTCTTTCTCTACTGATTTTTCTTTCTTCTTTTTTTTGTTGGAAAAAAATCCAAATTTTTTTTTGTCTGTTTATGAGTTATGTTCCAAGGTTCCATCTGAACTCTATTGTCTGTTTTCAGATGTTAAACCCCTTTGCATGTTCATATATATAAGATAATGACTTGCATGCATTATCAACTGCTGAATCCTTATCATATGCTTCTACTGGCTAAATGTTTCTGTATCCTACTTTTTTGCTTGATATTTATTTAGATCTATAGAGTTAATTCTTGATCTGTCGATAAATGTCGAAGCACTGTAATGCCATTAAATATATAAACTTATATGGCTTCTTGAATCTTGTATTAGAATGGATCATAGGAAGATTCAGCAGCGTCAACTACATTTTAAAATCTCTTAGCAATACTATTTACATTTTTTTTTTAAATTATTTACAATTTGTTTAATATTCACCGTGTAATGCAGGCTATTCCGAAGCTGCCAAGGATCCGGAAATGCAGGGGATATATAGTAATGCTTCGAGTTTAAACGCTAGACCGAGTAACTCAAGCACTATGAACCAAAACATGAATGTTTCAAGACCGAGGAAGCGCAAAGATTCAACCTTCTTACAATCACCATGGCACAAAGTCTATCTGCAACCTTCAAAGTTATGTCACAGCATCAGGTCATTACCTCCTAACGTCTTTTATAATATAACTCGAATATCACATTCTAGGTGAAGAGTGATCGTTTTCTTTTACCATATTTGATGCTTAATACATTTGCTCTGTATATATAGTGTGTCAGAACAAGAGTGGGCCCTTGCGGCAAATACACTCTGTGAGAAGGTACCAATATCTCTTATACTAATCAATTCTTCTTTTACCAAAAAATCTCTATTTTCAAATAAAGAGCTTTTTTGTTGGTTGGTACCATCTGATGCTAAGATCGATCCAAATGAGGTGGTCTCTCCTTCAAAGAAGAGGCTTGTATTATCCACAAATCTTATGCAACAACTTCTCCAACCAGCACCAACGTTTGTTTTCTCGGACATCAAGTCAGCTTTCAACTACGAGATTATGCTTTACTTTGAGTCCAGAATCACCCTCGCTGATGCATGTTCTGTCACGTGCCACTCGGATTTTGATAAGAGCACAAAGTGAGTTCTAGTTATGATTTTAATCTTAAATTATCTCAGTTTCTTTTTTTTTTTTGCTCATTTCCCTTATTTTTAATACGTCTAGTGATCAAGAAAGAGGATATACTGCACTTGTCAAAGCTTTCATGGAGAAGTTCCAACACCTTGAAGAGGACTTCCAAAGGTAAGGATCAAGCTGATGGCCGAGTGTTAATTATCTTTTAAGAGAGATAAATGTATTCTTGAATATTACATTTTGTTTCTTCTAAAATGTCTATACAGCTCGGAGAGTGCCACATCGATGTTAGACATCATCTTAGAAATCCAGGACATTGAAAGATTCTCGGTGATAAACCGTCTGGCCAAGTTTCATAGCCGTGCAAAGACCAATACTAAAAGATCAGTTCCTCAGAGATACGTTGATTTACAAAAGCCAGGGAACCTACCTGAGCCACTACAATGTCTTTCTCTGTGATCATCAGGCTTTTTAGGGGGAGGTAAATATAGGGGATGATCTGGAAGAAAACCTTTTAATATATAGTTTTCTTTGTATAAATATGTACCTTATGGCCCATTATCTGTAAATTACCTTGATGTTTATGTAATGACTTTTTTTGGTTCAAAGATGTTTATGTAATGACTCTTTGAGATATGCATATGGATACTTTGGTAGATGAGTATATTGAAGGTAAAAATGCGCAAAACTATGGTATACCTAAAGTAGGTGGTGTTTTTATGTATAAATAGTTTTTTTTACTAAAAATATATTTAATAAAAATATTTTTAACTAAAAATATATTTTATAAAATTACGGTCGTTTTATGTATAAATAGTTTGTTAGTGGATAAAACAATATGTTTAAGATATAAATCCATATAATAAATGAAAGATTATTTTCAAATAAATGACCAATAAAAAATTGGGCTTATTTGCCAAATAACCAAAAAAAATAAAAAATTAGATTTTGGGAGAGAGAGTAGAGAGAGATAGGAAGAGAAAGTAAGAGAGAGGGGGGAATTTTGGTTAATTAGTGTATTTATGTTTTTTTCATGTATATAGGGTGCAATTTCCCTAAAAAATTTCATATATTGTTTGAAACCGTGACAATAAAAATGAGATAATAAACTAAATTAATTGATGGAATTTAAAAACAAATCGAAAAAGGAAATTTTCCTTTTCACTAGTTGAAAAAAAAGGAAACTTACCTTTACTCTATTCTCTCATCCGTCTCCATCCTCTATAAATACAATTCTTTGGATAACAAATCAATCCTCAAATCTCAATCCATCCAACAGCAACAACAACAAAAGACTTACACCAAGAAGAAAGAAAAAAACTCTGAGACCTGAGAATGGAGACTTGCTTGGACTGCAAGAAAGCTACCGAAACGGTGATTGACCTAAGAACCGGCGACACAATCTGCACAGAGTGCAGCCTCGTCATCTCCGATCACTACATCGACGACTGCCAAGAATGGAGAACCTTCGCTAACGACGACAACAGCGACCAAGACCCTAACCGCGTCGGCGCTCCGACCAACCCTCTTCTCAAATCCGGCGGTATCGGCACCATCATCAAAGAAAACACTTTCTCCTCCGTCTCCAAGAACGACTTACTCGGTTTGTCCCGAGCACATAACCTCGTTAGGAACAAGGAAGAAGACCTTTTCAAGAAAGCGTGCGACGCAATCAAGAGAATGACTGAAGATCTTGACCTAATAAGCGGCGTCGAGTTTAGGGCTTGCGAGATCGTCTCCAAGTTCGATGTTGACAGCAGCAAGAAGCTACGGAGAGGGAAGCAGTTAACTGCTCTCTGCGCGGCCTCCGTTTCAACGGCTTGTCGTGAGCTGAAACTCTCGAGGACGTTGAAAGAGATCTCCACGGTGGCTAGTGGTGTGAGTTTGAAGGATATAAACAAAGCTAGTATGGCGATAAAGCGTCTCCTAAGGTCAGATCAAGAGGAGGCTGTTTCTTCTGATGCCGCTCCTCAGGTGATAATGAAGACAGGAGAACTTGTTCGAAGATTCTGTTCTAAACTCGACATAAGCGAAAGAGAGAGGAAGGCTGTTAAAGAAGCTGTTGAAATGGCTGAGAATTTCGATATCAGGAGAAACCCTAAGTCGGTTCTTGCTGCTATCATCTTCATGATCTGTCAGCTATCTCAGACCAAACGGAGACCTATTGCAGAAATTGCGTTGGCTTCTGAAGTTGTGGAGAATACGATCAAGAAGTCTGCTAATGATATGTATCCTTACGCCTCCAAGATTATACCCAAATGGTATGCTTCTGAAGAAGACATTATCAAGAGCTTAGGAGGAGGTCTCATAGGTACTTGAGATGGTGCAAAACTTATAGTATAAGATAGTTAAGGGATATGTTCTG
The DNA here is from genome assembly GCF_000309985.2 of Brassica rapa. NCBI lineage: Eukaryota > Viridiplantae > Streptophyta > Magnoliopsida > Brassicales > Brassicaceae > Brassica > Brassica rapa. The sequence continues at coordinate 2,387,052 of NC_024803.2, read as the reverse complement.
ATTAGAGATCTATGTGGTCTATTTTCTGCTTTACATAACAAATTGTATAATAGAACTTTGTTGACATACACAATGGTTGAATGAAGGAATATATTGAGCTTGTTGAGAAGTATTATTTGGTGAAGTGCACTGAGAACTAAGAACAGATTAGTAATTCACATTCTGAATAAACTAATTTACATATCTCAATGTATTTTAATTGTATTGATATCATGTTTTAAAAACAATCTAGTAAATATGATATGAACGCAAATGAAGATCTTTAAAATATTCTAAAATGTCTCGACTGATTTATCCTCAAAACCATTTATTCTTTGCTTGTTTCATTTTGAGGAGGGAAAATGGGTTTTTATTTACCTTTTTCCTTTGAATTGTTTTCCTATTGGACTTTCTCTTAAAAAAATAAATAAAAGCGATAAGGAAAATTAAAATGAAAAAATGAGGCTATTTTGTTTATTTTAAAATTTTAACTAGTCTATTATTCCGTTCATGCACTTAAATTTTAACTAGTCTATTATTCCGTTCATACATTTATTTTGTAAATATATAAATGTCCAAATATAGGTGTCTTATTTTATTTTTTTTTAAGTTAAGAAGTCTTTAAGATCGAGAGGCGTTATAATTTGTAAGAAGGACAAAAAGTCTCTTCTCTCTAGGGATTGGCTATTTTTTAGAAACTCAAGTCAAACCCAGTCCAAAAGAAACAAAACGACAACTCTGTCTCTCTCTCTCTCTCTCTCTCTCTCTCGATCTCAGTTTCTTCGCTTCACTCTCTCTCTCTCTCTCTCTCTCTACCCCATGGACGCTCACGTCGCTCAGCTGCAGATGCAATATCGTAACTACATCCTTTCTCTCTACCAACAGGTTTGATTCATCATTCCCCCCCACACAAAACCCATTTCATTCCACCACATGTCTCTTTGGTCGTGACACATAGATAATCGATGGTAACTAAATCTAGCGATGCTTAAAGTGAATAAAGGTTGAACCTTTTGGTCGGGACACATAGATAATCGAATCTAGAGATGCTTTAAAGTGAATAAAGGTTGAATCTTTGGTTGGAAACTGTGATGGGTTTTGTTAGATCATTGCTTGGTTTTGATTTGTTTGTTGTTTTGGTTGTGAAGGGCTTTCTGGATGATCAGTTTACTGAGTTGAAAAGTCTGCAAGATGATGGAAGTCCTGATTTTGTGGCTGAGGTTCTCTCTCTCTTCTTTGATGATTGTGTCAAGCTTGTCGGTAACATGGCTAGAGCTTTGTAAGTCTCCTGCTCACATACATGTTCATCATACATCTGCTAGACCATCATCATCATCATTATCATCATTGCGTGTGTTTTTTATTTCAGGGACCAGACAGGAACTGTAGATTTTAGTCAGGTTGGTGCTAATGTGCATCAGTTGAAGGGTAGTAGCTCAAGGTATGTTTCTTTAGTTATCTTCTTGAGTTGTGGTTGATTGATGAAGCTCTGTTTTGTTTCTAATGTGCAGTGTTGGTGCCAAGAGGGTTAAAGGCTTGTGTATTAACTTCAAGGAACTTTGTGAGGCTAAGAACTATGAAGGGTGAGTGGTTTTATCTTCTTTTTTTTTGTATGGAGACTCATCGGTTGAGGATTTGTGGATTAATCTCTGATGTTTTCTTACAGGTGTGTGAGATGTCTGCAGCAAGTGGATATAGAGTACAAGACGTTAAAGGCAAAGCTTCAAGATATGTTCAATGTGAGTTGATGATTTTGCTTTTAGTGAATCATTTTGGTGAAGAGTGAATAAAATTTTCATGGCAATTGTGTTGTTGGTTGCAGCTTGAGAAACAAATAGTTCAAGCTGGTGGTATCGTTCCTCAAGTGGATATTAACTAAAAGAATCAAGACTTGCACATCCTCTGGTGGATGAAGAGAAGAACAAGATGATGATGACTCAAATTTGCATTCTTCAGTTTTATTTTTATTTTTTTTGGATCTTTGTTTGCTCAGAAGAAACTCAAAAGATCTATTATGACCGAGTTTGAGAGACATGAGATGAATGAAGCTACCATGAGATTGGCTATGTTTCTCTGCACCGAGTTTCTGTTATCAGAAACTTCCCTTCCGGGTGATGTTGCTATTGAAAGACGCTTATCTAAATAAGGAAAGTAGTATTGTCGGTTGTAGAAAGTAGTCTATCTAATTTTTTTCCGTAACTGTAATATCATAATAAATTTAGAAAAATATTAAAACATTTAAGTTTTTCAACAGTAACTCATGATATAGAAAGTAGAAACACTCACATTAATAAATTAGAGATGGAACATATACAACAGTTATAACTCATAACTCACTGATATAAACCATTACAGAAAAAAAAAACACAGTTAATTTAGATAACAGAACCAGTTTGAGGTCCAATAAGACCAACAACCTCATCCCAAAGACCTTGACTCTGTACAGCAGAACCAACCTCAACAACACTCAAGCTACAAGCAGCCACAGTCCAATACCCACCCAACACCTCTGCTTTCAACTGCTCTTTCTCCCAACCACAATACCCATCAAAGAATCTCATCTCACTACTCCCCACCACCTTCCTCTTCACCATCTCTGCAGCCAATCCTACACTCTCCCTCGTCCCGTAGTACAACCCTTTCATCACTTGTCTGAACACCCCGCTCTTCTCAACCTCGTTGTCCTCGCCAGGACTCACCAGGAACAACAGCCCTTCTTCCAAAGGCCCACCGAAGAAGAGGCTCTTGTCTGAAAACGTTCCTGACATGTCTAGGACCGTTGATTTGGTCTCCTTGATTGACATGAGCGAGGGGCGGTTGAGGATGACTCCTATGGGACCTGAGGGGCCAACGGAGAGGAGGAGGATCACCGTCTTTTCGAAGATGTGGACTCCGTTTAGCTTCTCTGTTGCTATTAGGAGACATCCTGTCTCTGGCTCTTGGATCTTGTGTGCCCATTTGTTAGAGTCCTTCTCAGGGGCTGCAGCTTGCTCTCCAGCTACGAGCCTTGCCCTGAACTCTCTCCAGTCAGCAGCCTCTGGTGTAGAACTGTTGTTAACACAGTCCTTGAAGAGATCAGCATCATCCTCCAGTGGCTTCCATGAATCCGAAAGAGAACCTACACAAGCAAAACAATACTCTCATTAGACCTGAAACAGGTGATTGTGATTGTGAAACTCAAACAACTTACAGTTTATAGAGATTGGAGAAGCAACCTTCCTGGTGAGAAACTGGCTGGAATTTCTTTTGTGGCAGGAAAAGATTCTGGTTTTGATGAATGGGACAAGCTCTTTGACACCAGAGATTGATCTTGACGTAAGAAAACAAGCATCCATGTTTCTCTGACTCAGTTCACTTTAGTTCCTCTGAAGAGAAGACAGAGAATAAAAGTAACATCTACATATAAGATAGTGGACAGATGAGAACGTATGCGTCTGGTTCTAAGGGTCCTAGTCAGAGGGATGGGCAATGGATATACTTTAACTTCAAGGTGTTGATGTATTTTAAGATAGACATTTGGATATTGGATAAGAGACAAAATCTTTTTATCAACTTTTTGGATGATGTGTATGCCTAGTGGCCACTCACCTTTTGCCTCTGAAGTTACTTAAACAGTTAAACCACACATGTGGTAGAAAAAAAAAATACAAATACTAAATCCACCAACTACATGTCACTAAGCCTATTACAGTTCAAGTTCCCCGGATCACCTAACCATATTTTTTGTTTAACCTTTTCACGTAGAACCCCCCATCTATTAAGCTGAGTGACAGAGAGAAGAGAAGAGTTTGTTACATGATGAAATGAGATTCTGTTATTCGTCATTAGTGTTCGTTACAATCTATGCGTCTATATATAGACTTTAGTTAACCGGAATGAGATAACTAACTAGTACATTGAACCAAGACTAAAGCATTACTCTATTAAAAAAACTTAACAGCCAACGTTATTTGGCTGCAGAGAGAAAGAGAGTAGATTAGCTTCGGCGCGATGTGTTGCTGAGTAGAGGACAAGCCTTGTCGGAACTTGGCAGAAGGCAGAGAGGGGTGGAATCAGAGAGGATTCTGATAAGTCGATGATGAAGATGGACCAATCTATTGGGCATCGTTTATACATTTAAATGGGTTGATAGGTTGTTATATCTTCTATTTAATCTTATCTTTGTAAGAAACGATTATAAAAAAAATAATCATAAAAATCAAAAATGTAAATTCCAAAAACTTCTGTCTTCTCACTAACACTCTTCAGTCTCTCCTTCATTCCTTGTTACAGCTAGATGAGTTTGGTCCAAGACCTATCAATGGTATCATAGCAACCGATCCTCTCGAAGAAAAATCAATGGAAGAACTCAATGTTTTTCGAGACAGATCCATGATTAGTCAAAACAAGGATATGGTATAAGCATGGAAGACCATTGTCCAATGCGGATGCGTTTGAGACTGTTTAGTGTATGTTTGTTTAGGATCGAATATAATATAATCTTTGTCTTCAGCGATGGAGAGACTACATCAAAACCTAGTTTGAGGAGACTACCTCAAAACGATACGTGAGCGCAAGAGATAGAAAGATACATCAAAACGATATGTGGCGCAAAAGATAGAGAAACTACATCAAAACACTAGCTCAAATCGTTGGCAAGTACTCTCCAAGCCCAATTTTTTTAATCATCATACATTTTTCCTTTTTTAAACCTTGAGATTATTTTGTTTTGCAGTGAAGATGAGGCTAAGAAGAGGATATTTCCGTATCGACGAGGTGTTATTACGACTTTGGAGCTTTATTTCCCCAATATGTGGTTGATAAAGTCAAGTGTGTTCCAAAGGTGAAATGGGTATTACCGGACTAGTATTTGAACTGGGAGGAGAAAGAATGTGGTGGTAAGTTACTGTGTTTTTTTCATTGTTGTTTAGTATTAGAATGTGTTTACAGTGCCATCTGTGATTTTGAATGAGGTCGATTACCCTTAGTTTGACACATTAGAAACTAATCTGTAGACTTCGATTACCTTTAGTTTTACACATTATAAGCTAATTTGTAGAGGAGTTGGTTAGTTTTTTTTCTTTTCACAAATCTAAGCATTTCTTAAGAAAGTAGTCTCCATTTCTCTAAGATAACCACAATGTCAAATCACAAGCCAGTAACAATACTTTTAGCCCAAAAAAAAGAAGTTGCATCTAATCCAAAAGAAGTGCTAAAACCTCAGTCATCAACAATACTTATAGCAAAAAAAACCCGCATGTAATCCAAAAAAGAAGTGCTAAATCCTCTAAGTCATGTAATCCAATCCAGAAAAGCTGACGTGGAGATAGCATTAGTTAGGCGGTTATGTTGTTAAAGAGTTTGTTAGTAGAGGTGGAGCTTTTATGAAGTAAACCTTCTTCTTCTTCCTCTCCATCATCATCATCATCTATAGTTTTTTCAAAGTATATGGAGTTACCATCGAAGCTTCTCTTCTCATGGCGGAAAACCTTCACCTGTACATTCTTTTCCTTTTGTCTTCTGTTTCTTGTTATCCAAGAACGATCCTTTAGGATTTTGTTGGTTCAGATGTTCAGATTCAGGATTATATCTTCTATTTATATCGAAGCTTTTGTGTTTATAGTAGTCTCTCTCTCAGATTCAAGGATCGAGGACATCATCGAGAAATCCAATTACGAATGGCTAGGATATGATGATATTCAGACTCTTTTTTAGTTCTCTGGAGTATTTCCACTCTCCAAGAAACCCACTGCTTTTGAGGAATGCGTTTACGTGTATCAGATGGAGCAAAATATTGATGATGTCCAGTTCATTCCAGCTGACCGTCACCTCTGAGTATTCAAACCCTGGCGAGACTCGAAGATAGACCTTCCATATTGAGTGAACAGAGAGCAATGTGATGGAGTGGCATGTGCAGGTGAAAGCAGCCTCCATGTACGACCGGGCCTAGAAATATTTTTTTTATCTAAGAAATATGTTTTAAAAACTTTTAGTAAATGATATAGCAAGTATAAAATATCACAAAATTTGGGCATTTTAGTTGTTTTCAATATTTTCTTCTACAGTTTTAATCTTATCGTGCATTTCTTTAATGATGACAACAAAAAATTTCTACCTCTTATTTGGATATTTATTGATGTAAATAATGTATTCACTAATTTATGGTCAATTATTTGCAAATTCAATGAAAGATTTAACAATGAGTTTAAAAAAATATTAATGTGATATGGAAACCGATTGTATAAATCTCATGATAATCTTTACAATTAACTCCATAACTCTTATAAACTGAATAGTGGATTTTTCATATATATTTTTGGTCAACGAATAATTGATTTTTTCATAAGTTTATATGTTTTGTATATGAAACCATTAAGGGCATGTGTGGCAAAACTGACTAGTTGTACTTGTAAATACTAAAACGACAGCACTCGGACCAGTAAGTAACACCACACCAATTAATTGCTTTGTTTTATATGGGATATAGGTGATGATTGGTTTAACTGTGGTTCTAAAAATTTAGCTGTAAAAGTTTAGCTATAGGTAAATTGGTTGTAGCTGTAAAATTGTTACTATAATTTGCAGAGACATTTGCTGTAATTAAATTTGTTGTAGCTGTAAATTATATGTTGTAGATATTTTAAAATAAAATATGTGATGTATATATAAAATAACTATTGTTTATCAATCAAATAATTTATATTAATATTTTGATAAATTCTCAAAGTTTATTGTTATTTAAAATGTGATATGTAAATGATATATATTTTATTTAAAATATTTCAATAATTTTTACAACATCCAAAATTGAATTAAATATTTATAAATATTTTTAATTATGATTATCTAATTTATTTGATATTATAGATAGTTTTTTATTTCACAGATTCTACTATCTATAAAAGAAAGCTTTAGATTTTTTACCTAAAATACATTAAAAAAAATTTTGCTTTAGTTTTTTTGCTGTAGTTTTAAAAATAAAACTAAAGCATAATTGGTAAAAGTTTATAGAAACTTGATTTAAGTTTTAACTATTAAAAATAAAGCTACAATATAATTAGTAAAATTTAGTAATAATTTAAAAATAAATAAAGCTAAAGTAACAAAATAAACTCAACCAACCACTCGGTAGTTTTAGCAAATAAAAAAAATACTTTTTAGTGGGCTAATTAGGTTTTTTCTTTTTTTTTGAACACCAACCTTTCAAGTCATAATAACACTTTTTAGTGGGCTAAAGTCGTGTATGCCGACAACAAGCCTACCTTTCTCCACCTCCTCTGACCCCTCCAACTTTCTCTCTCTCTCCTCACCAACTACACACCTACCCCAAATGCCTATTACTCCTTTAAACATCTCTACTTCCTCTGCTCATGAATCGTGATCCTCTGTCTCTTCCTCTGATTCTCAATCCTCTGTTTTCTCCACCTCCTCTGTTTTTTTTCTCATCAATGGAGTCGTCACTGTTGTCGACGAGATCATCTTGTTATTCCCCTGCGATTGGATTCCTCGACCATCGACGCGTGCTATCCCCTCCTCAGTTATCCAAACCTTCCTTCTCTGTCCTCTCTTCTCTTCCTCCCTCAAAGTCACCACGCTACAGAACCAGCTCCGTTCACGCCGTCACGACCCTCAACGGGCACGAATCAACAAGAAAGAAACGAGTGGACGAAAGCGAGAGCTTAACTCTCGAAGGCATCCGAAACTCTTTGATCCGACAAGAGGACAGTATTATATTCGGTCTGCTAGAGAGAGCCAAGTACTGTTACAACGAAGATACATATGATCCCACTGCTTTCGACATGGACGGATTCAAAGGCTCACTGGTTGAGTACATGGTCAAAGGCACTGAGACGCTTCACGCTAAGGTACAACAATAACATAATGAATGATAAAAATCACTAATGGTATGTATATCTCGAGATTATGGTTACCTGATGGAACCTTTTTTGATGAATAGGTTGGTAGGTTCCAGAGCCCTGATGAACATCCTTACTTCCCTGAGGATTTGCCAGAGCCTATGTTGCCTCCTCTCCAGTACCCAAAGGTGATTAACTAATTTAAATATTTGAGTCTTTAGTGTTTTTTTTTCATGGCTGGCCATGAGATTTTAGACGACTTAATATAAAAAAAAAATATATAAATTTGGCGCCTAAAATTGTAGAAGATAATATAAAAAAATTATAGTATAAATTTGGCTGCCTATTTCTTTGAAATTTTCTTTTAAAATTTTTGGAGACCATTGACGATTTAATATAAAAAAGTTTTATAAATTTGGCTGTTTATTTCTTTGTAATTTTCTTTTCAAATTTTTTGGTGGCTATTGACGATTTAATATTAAAAAAAAATTATATAAATTTGGTGGCGTATTTGTTTGTAATTTTAATTAAAAAAATTTGGGGGTCATATAGGTCACTGGCCTATAGACAGGCCCCTGTGTGTACTAGGTGCTAAGGGGGTTCAGTTTTGTTTCTTGTTAAGTAGGTTTTGCATTTTGCTGCTGACTCGATCAACATAAACAAGAAGATATGGAACATGTACTTTAGAGACCTTCTCCCAAGGCTAGTGAGGAAAGGGGATGATGGTAACTACGGTTCAACAGCTGTATGTGACGCTATCTGTCTTCAGGTTCGTTTTTAAACATCCCAATAACCTTTTTGCTTGTTATTAGAAACAAGGTTTGATGATCTTTTTAATGTCCGTTACAGTCTCTTTCAAAGAGGATCCATTATGGTAAGTTTGTGGCAGAGGCCAAGTTCCAAGCGTCGCCTGAGGCATATGAGTCTGCCATCAAAGCACAAGTATGTATCCACTTCTCCATAGTTTCTTATACACAAAGTTTATGATGTGCTTTCACTCTCTCTATAGGATAAGGATGCGTTGATGGATATGCTGACGTTCCCGACGGTGGAGGAGGCGGTGAAGAAGAGAGTTGAGATGAAAACTCGAACATATGGTCAAGAAGTGAAAGTGGGCATGGAGGAGAAAGAAGAAGAGGTGGATGAGTCTCATGTTTACAAAATCAGTCCCATCTTGGTGGGGCACTTGTATGGAGATTGGATTATGCCTTTGACAAAAGAAGTTCAAGTGGAGTACTTGCTCAGAAGACTAGACTGAAAAAAAATGGCTTTGGTAGTAATGTAGTAAAGTTTTCTTCTTTGGGAATGTTTTTCAATTTTAGAAATCTCTGTTCCGTGTTAAGTTCCACTGTACAAAGATGATTGCTAGTAGTTTTCAAGGTTACATCATTACATGCTAAACAGTGTGGTTTATGTACATACAAGGAGTTGACATGTTGTGTCTTTGGTGCCCCGTGGTTAGTGATGATTGGATACCAAGTGTAGATATAATATACACATCATAAACACTTAGATGTTTCCATGATACACTTGGATTCTTCCATCTTGGCTATAAACTCATGTCTTGATTGACTTTTGTTAAGAGAGGTAAAAAATTATTCTAGTTTCAATAAAAATATTGCATTCTAATTTTGATATATATACTAAACAAATTTTCAAATATTATTGCTTTACATTTTTGATATATATTTAGAAATGTTTCATTGCACAATCTCATATTGTTCAGATGTTCATAATTTATATATAATAGTTCCACCATCCCTAGTTAAACACTACATACTCATAAAAATCTCTTTAAGCACAAGATAAGCTAAGAGAAAAGCATTGGAAGTAGAGAGAAAAGTCACAAGGCATGAAGATTCCAACACTAGTATGCATCGCGTTTGCTGTAACCCTCTTGTCGTCTATGGCACCGATCAACTCAACAGGCATCAAACCCCAATCTACGAAACCACCTTGCACCACTATCGATATCACAGGATGCTTTCCAGCTATAATTATTGGAGATAAGTTAACGCCACAGTGTTGCAAGAATCTGAAAGTACAAGAACCATGTTTTTGTGATTTCATAAAGAATCCAGCTTTGAAACCATATTTTACTTCCGAGCAAGGTCGCTTGGCCCTAGCGTCTTGTGGCATCCCTTATCCTGCTTGTTCTTGAAGTCCAAGATCATCATTAAAGTAAAACTCTGATTTTTTTTTTTTGAAACACTATAATTTTGTGAGAACGATGATGATTGGAAGTTCATTGTATAAGGTTTTGGGTTACCACAACCCATGTATACCGTAGCATGTTTTTTACCAAAAAAATTGAGATAGTGAAAACATTTTCTCAAAAAACATATTTTTGTTGATAAATATGGTTATTAATAGAAGACTTATTCTTGGGTTCACTTCCTAGGTGAACCTGTAGGTTCACCAACCAATAATATTGTGTCATTTTAGATTCAATATCTTTTAAAAAAGAAAACAAAATAATATCGAATTATATTATATTCTTAAAATAAAAATTGTATTAATCATAAAAAGAAGATTTTTTAATCGCAAAAAAAAGAATTTTTTTAAAAAGTATTTTTAACGCTGCCAACAAATATTAAACCCTAAACCTTTAGGTAAACCCTAAACTCTTGAATAAATCATAAATCTTAAAGTTTAAGATTCGATCTAAGAGTTTCGGATTTATCCAAGGGTTTAGAGTTTACCCAAGGATTTAGGGTTTACCCAAGGGTTTAGGGTTTAGGATTAGGTTTTAGGGTTTAGTGTTTTGTTGATTGTATTAAAAATATTTTTTTTTTAAATTCAAAAATTTAAAATTTATCAAAGGGTTTAGGGTTTACCAAAGGGTTTAGGGTTTAGATTTAGAGTTTAGTGTTTTGTTTATGGTATTAATTTTTTTTTTGAAAACTTTTTTTTGCAGCTACTATTATTTTTATTCATTTATACTTTTTTTTAATTTTAAAAACGTAATATAATTTGACAATATTTTGTTTTCTTTTTTAAAAGATATCAGATTTAAAATAACTAAATTTTATTGGTTGGTTCAATGAACGAAAGAATAACTCTTAATAGAACTAGCTTGTTTTGGTAAGATGTTGACTCATATCACTATCACTAAACCAAGTACTATTCTGGTTTAGAAACAAAATGAACACGTGCTGGTGCATCAAATAAACCATACTCATAACCGTCCGGTATAATCTCTCAACAAACTTAACCAATTTTCTATTTTATCATTTACAACAAAAAAAAAAAAAACAAATTAATCTTTTTATCGTTCTGCTTCCAGAAATCGCGTAACGCCTCCGGGTCTCCGCGTCGATCCACATCCCGTCGCCGTCGCTCCTCTTCTTCACCGATCGATTCTCGTCCCGTAAGTTCATCTTCCCTTCGTCTTCTCTGGTTCGGGCTTCATTTTCGATGTTGTTTGCCACGATCTAGCTCAAAGTAGACGATAATCATTCGAGGATTGGATGTTATTAGAGTTATTATTTAAACCGGTTATGTATATATGATTAAACCGGATACATACTTGTATATAAGGAACTATGCTGTGAATCGTGTGTGTTTCTGATTGTCTTGAAGGTTTTTTTTTAAATTGAGACTAGTGAACGATGAGTCGCGTGTTCGAAGGATACGAGAGGCAATACTGTGAGCTTTCTGCAAATCTCTCCAAGAAATGTACTTCAGCTATTGCTCTTGATGGAGGTAAAAAATTTGATAACAACAACCTCAACGTTTCTTAGAGAATTTTATGTAAATAAATGATTGAAGATTCATATAAACTATAGCTATTTAGCTTGTGAATGCGACTATGAATAATTAAATTGTTATAGCTGATGCCAGAAACAAATGATGTAACACACAAAAAAGTAATTCGACACAGAGATTTAACGTGGTTCACCAAATTGGCTACGTCCACACGAACATAACAAATCTTTATTATTGAAAGTGATATCAACACAAATAATGATATATGAATAGATCTTTTCCTTATACAGAACAAAAGAAGCAGAAGCTGTCTGAAATCAAATCCGGAGTTGAGGATGCGGAAACATTGGTATGACCCCTCCTCTCCTCTCATCTATGTAGCTCCAAATATCAAAATATGGACATGTTCTTTAAATAACTGCTCTACAACATCTTAATCCAGATTAAGAAGATGGACCTTGAGGTGAGAAGCCTTCCACCAAGTGTTAAATCCAGCCTCCTTGTGAAGCTAAGAGAATACAAATCAGACCTGAATAACTTCAAGACTGAAGTGAAGAGGATCACGTCTGGGAACCTTAACGCATCTGCTCGAGATGAGTTGCTAGAAGCTGGTATGGCAGACACTGTGACGGTATGTGTACTTTGTTTCTTGATACCATTTTGCTAAGACATGTTTTGATTTCTGTGGTTTTGGTTTTTAGGCCTCAGCTGATCAAAGATCGAGATTGATGATGTCTACAGACCGTTTAGGCAGAACCACAGACAGAATCAAGGACAGTCGGAAAACGATGCTGGAGACTGAGGAGCTTGGTGTTTCGATCCTTCAGGATTTGCATGGGCAGAGGCAGTCTCTTTTACGCGCACATGAGACGCTTCATGGAGTTGATGATAACGTGGGGAAGAGTAAGAAGATATTGACAGCAATGACGAGGAGGATGAATAGGAACAAGTGGACCATTGGGGCTATCATCACGGTCCTTGTCCTTGCTATTATCTTCATCTTGTATTTCAAACTCACCAGGTGAAGCCTCCCTGGTCAAATATCTATGTTACTGAACAACTCTTGTGTCTTCTCTTGAGTGTATGTTACTGCCTTTGGTCTTATGACTATGCTAATCAAAGTTACTACTATTTGTATACCTCTTGTGATTGATTTGGTGAGGAAGCTCTTTGTTAACGTTTTGCTTTGTGTTCCCCTCCAAGTTCATCAAAATCTGTAAAAGCAAATGAAGAATCTGAATGACATTGAAGAAGAGGCAGATATATAGTCAGTCACTTCTCCACTCTTCTTAGCTAAATTGATTCGTCAGAGGGAAAATAACAAAAAGATGGGGCGTTCCGAGAATTGAACTCGGGACCTCTCGCACCCTAAGCGAGAATCATACCACTAGACCAAACGCCCTTTTTGTTATTAGCTGACTACATATAATTTATTATACAATAATAATCATTGAATTTTTTGGCTTTTGTTTTGGGTGTGTGCACTTGTTCACTTGGACAGATAACATCTCAAGTTCAATACTTGGCTTACAGTAGATTCTCCAAAATCCTTTGTTATTCTACGCTTGGTGTCAATTACAACATTTTTTTCAAGTACTACTAGATATACATACTGAACATATTGCCTTTATATTTATACAGCTATAAGGAGGCAACTTATACTTTGTATATATACACAGAATCATATGTACATTCACATTAACTTAATGAAGAAAACAGTTTTAATTTCTTGAGTTTTCTTATCCTAATATGTAACTCTACGCCGAGCAAGGTGTCCTGCCTCCCGTTCTCGGACACAACCAAGGTCGGTCCTGATCTGGATCCACAAAACAATAATGTAAGAACTGTCCAACTTCTTCATCCATCAGTTCTCTCGACCACGTAACCCGTTCAGACAAACAGCTACCCGGACCAAAGCACCTGAGATTTTTACATCCACAATATCAAAAACTTTGTTTCTTACAAGTAAAGAGATCTCAGATGATGTACCTGTACTCATAAAAGCAAGCGCTTGTCTCATTATCTTCGTTTCCCCAGTTATGCCAACCAACATTTCTGATACATGCATCCATATAAGTGTACGCAAAGACCACTCTCCCAAATGGTCTCCATGGCCTTCCGAGGTACATGTACCCACTCTGACCATTGCCCGTGATCACACATCTGCAACATGTTACAAGATGTGTTTCCTTGGGAGAATGTTCGAAGGTATAAAAAGTTAACTAATCCTTGATATAAATAAAAGACCTTAGGAATACGTAACCAGTAGATTCTTGAGGTGATTTTCGGCTTTGTGCTGTTATATAACCCGGAGATTTACAGTGGATATGGCAGTGTTCCAAGAGTGCGGTGCTGTTTCCAAATATGAAATCCACGCTTCCCTCGACGTAGCAGTCTTTCAAATATTGTTTCCTACTATGCAAATACAAAGTATCCTGCATTTCAACGTTTGCCATTAGCCATGGCTGGTCCTGGACATAGCGAAATGAAATACTGGATAGTATCCCCAAATTTTTTTAAAGAATTTACATTAAAAAAAGGATCCCAAATTTGTGAATTTTTTTTTTTTGTTAAAACCTTAATAAAATGTCTATGACCCCCAACATTTTATGGATGCCTCTGCCATCAGCTAAATGATGCGTGGTGTTTGATTATATACCACGCATCTAAAATCTAAACAAGTACATCAATTCCAGTATATAGTGAAACACTTTGTTTGTGAAAACATATTCATTTGACGTTATAAAAGGACTGATTTAAGCGAACCTGCCAGCTGAGAAACCGACAGTTATAAAAGGCGCAGCGGTCTGCACTGACTCTTATCGCCACAGCTTGCCCTGATCCCTGTATAAAGGTCAAAACAATAAAAACATAAATAGTATACTAGAGAATTTCTCTAGTTTACAATGTGAAAATTTACCATACAGAACTGGTAAACAAAATGTAAACTTTGTCGGATTCTCTAGTTTACTATGTGAAAAAAGGTAGAGACTTTAGACATTTACCTGAGGAGAAGAGTTCTCAAAAGTAATATTCTCTGCGATGAAGTCATCTCCTTCGACAATAACAGTCCCGGACGCAAACGTTCCCTTCCCGATGACTCTAGCCTCCTGCAAACAAGCCAACCAATCAGATGATCTGCCAACGTTTTCAGCAAAAAAAATAAAAAATTCCCTCGAAACCTGATGATGCTCATTCTTGGAAGCCGTATTGTTCCAAGTGAGAACGGTGGTTTCCGGGGACATTCCGGTGAAAGTGATGAAGTTTTTCTTCTTGGCCACGTACACCGGCTGTCGGTAAATCCCCGGTGAGAGACAGATCACAGTACGACACGTGTTTCCAAGAGGAACAGAGTCAACTGCTTCCTGAACAGAGCAGTAGTCGCCGGAACCATCCTGCGCAACCGTCACCGTTCGACTCGTCGCCATTCTCTCCAAACTCATCTTTCTTCTCTATCTAGTGACAAGAACCTAGTAGTAACAGAATCTTGGTGGGGCTGTTCGAAAGGAAGATGCTTTAAACTCGGTTAATAGGTTTCGTATTGTTCAACCAATCATACCATCCGTGTGCTGTTCTGTTTAGTTCTTCGTATTTTTCTCGTGATCGGGTTAGATACTTTTATTTTAAGTTTCACCCTTCGGGTTTCAGTTATTTGCAAATGCACCCCGTAGTTCGCGAAGGGCAATCTTTAACCCAATTGAACAAAGTTAATGTTTCAAAAGTTATTTAGTATGTCATTTAATATAAGTTTACTAATGGTCAATTTGAAAAACTTATCGATAGTTTTAGTTGATATATTTTGAACAAATTTTAATAATCACAAAAACATTTCATAAAATAGCACATAAAAAGAAAATACGAAAAATATTCAAGAAAAAATGAAAGGGCAATTGTCAATAATAGCACCTTTTAAAGTTTATGTCTCAAAAATAGCACTAGAAGGAGAAAGTCACAAAAATGACATTCATTAAAGGGTAAAATATCCCTAATACTCTTGGTTTAAAATTAAATAAACAAACAAAAATAAATAAAAATAAATAAAATAAAAATTAAAAAAATGAAAAAAAGATTTTTTTTTATAGTTTCAGATTATATGTTTTCAGATTCGAAATTTTTATAATTTTTTTTTTCGAAATTTTTTTTTTTTATTTTTTTTTCAAATTTTCTTTTTATAATTTAAAAATACTTTTTAAAACTGTTTTTAAAATTTTTATTTTTTATTTTAATATTTTTTTTTATAAAATTTTAAACCCTAATTTCAAAACCCCACCCCTTAACTCTAAACCCTAAGGTTTCGATTAATTAACCCAAGGGGTATAAATGTATATTTACCTCTTTAATGAAACCTCTTTTTGTGACTTTGAGCCTTGAATGCTACTTTGGGAACATAAACTTGGTTTAGTGCTATTCTAGTCTTTTTCTCAAAATGAAAACATATTTATTAATAATAAATCGAATATAAATAAAATAGTTGTAAAAATATAATATTTATCATCTTAAATCTTTAATCCTAAAACTAGATCATACTCCAAACCATAAACCATAAATCTTATAGATACTAGGGACTTTTTCCGGGCTACGCCCGGGTATTCGTATAAGTTTTTTGTTATCATCATAAGATAATTAATTCATAGGCAAATCACATTTGAGATGTATCATTCGTAATAAGAGAAGACAGAGACAATTACCAATCTTCCTGAAATGATTATTGGCGTAGATGTTTCTGAATCTTTTAAGAGCTTTATTTGCAGCAGCTGTTATACGCTTATATCACTTGTTTGAGTGGAGAATTTCTTCAGCTCTTGATAGAAAGAACAACAACGACAATTAAGTTTGAAACGGAAAGTAGATATTAGGTAGCAGCTAGACATGAGTGAACAACTGGAATCTCAAAACTTTAGCAAGGGGAAGAGAAGATAATACCTATATGTGAAGAATCAGCAGTGATCCTGAAGCTGCTCAAAACGTTCTGAAATAGTAACATATTGACTGGGATTGCATAAGAGAGAAATGCAATCATAAACTCTTAAGATTCAACTCTGGAACATACAAACAATTTGGAATCAAAGAAACATTGGAGGACCCTCATCTATTAGTTCACTACTCTAAAATACTTGTGCAAGGAACAAAAAAGGAAGATGATCTACCATAGTTGGAGACAAAGAGTCATATCCTCAAGGTACATTGTCTTGAACTGAAAATCAATCCCAATAGTTGCCTGCAAAACGAAGACCGGTCAACAAATTTTAAAGAGGTCTACTAACCAAATGTATTGGCCAAATTCTGAATAGCATTATCTATTCCAAATTTTCCTTAATAACTTATTATCGCATATATGTTGGTTTCTTCTTCTTCTTACATGGGCTACCTGAGCAGAATCATCAGACTCAAGATGGAGAAGTAACTGTAACAACACAAATGAGCATCTTGTAAGCATCCATACTTGTTTGCTTCTTTGGTAAAACAAAAAAAAAATCTACTGACCAAGAATTCAAACCTGTTTGTCAGTGAATAAGGGAAGAAATCCAAATATAGTAGATGTCGAGTTGAGAGCCTGTAGAAATCTTATAAACAGTTACATCCTGCATAAGGAATACGTAAATTTCCTGCATCACAAAATTCAGAGTAGACATGAGATATCTATACTAAAAACAACATCCAGTATTGAGAAAGAAGAAAAGAGCTACAAAATGATAAATACATATGTTTTTCTTAACACATTAAATACATACGTTTATAATATCAAATCATCACATTTGACAATGAGTAGACTTCATGAACACTTTCTATAATCCTTTTCAGAATGAGAATGACTCCATGAATCTTGCTGGTGCCTATAAAAGGTATATGACTGCAAAATCTTTCACATAATAGTTTCGTTAATTAGACTTTGTCCTGCTCCTGCTTGTACTGCATGTTAGACATGTTTAAAAATGTCCAAAAATTGTGAGCTTAGACGCTACAACTTCCTCGCCAAGTATCACCTGAGCACATCACATATAAATCACAGACCAAAGTCATTATTATACCGGGTATTAAAATGACGATGTTTTAAAAATACTTCAGTGCTATTTGCAACAAATTGTTTAGTCGGAAGTTGTTGATACAAAAAGAGTTATATAAAACAATTCGAGACGGCACATCGACTATAATATCAGACAACTGGATAACAACAAATCCACCACGATGTCCAAGGCTGCTTCCATATACGAATACATCACTATATGTTGATATCTTAATCTACAATTAATGGACTGACGATACTAAATTTTTTTTTTATCAATGGTGAATTGCATGTCAAAAAAATAGTTTTAATATAAAATAGTTTAATGATACAAATTTTAAACAAAAAATAATAATAATACAAATCTTTTAGTGTTTACAGTGTACGAAAAGAAAGAGACATTGACGTTTGTAATTCTTGAAAAACAACAACAAATAGAAATGAATAATATGAGGGAAAGTAATTTGAAACTACGTTATATGTTGCAGTTTGTGTTTTTTTTCTTGGAACACCCAGTTTGTGGTTGGTATAAGGTCATGTTGTTCTTGTTATTTACGTGTTCCATCAATGAATTTTTTTTTTTAAAGAAGCGACGGTAAAAGACATCTAAGCCTAAAAGATAAACTGTATTACTTAATTACATGTCCATTGATATGTGAAAGGATGTCACTGATACCTACTTTGCTTTGCAACATATGAAAAGTGATGTAGGAAATTATTTGATTGCATTTAAGATTATTTATGAGAGCTTATTCTTTGTTATGTATCTAGAAGTGAAACCATTTGTTTCGCAGGAAAAGCAATCGTGCAAAGAAAGTTGGATGTTGTGCAAGGGGAAATAAGCAAGCCCAATAAATAACTGAACCCGGATCCAGGGGAGGCTTAGTATTGGGGGTGGTCAGTGCAACCGTGCCCCATGGCCCACTCCAAATTTTGAAATCTTTAATATATATGCACATGGATTTGTATCAATTTGTACTATTGTTTACATGAAGCATAAGGTTTGATGCGATGTAAATGTGCGCATATTAGATAGCGTAGCAAAGGGCATTATTATTATGCGATGTAAAAATTAAGCATTTGAGCCCATCTATCTGAGCCCATCTGATGTGTCAAAACAAAATGTTGTGATTGGTTGATTATAATTGCTGATGTGGATAGCCTAATTGCTCACTATATGGGGCTTTTAGTATTGTTTTAAACAAAAAATAATAATAATACAAATCTTTTAGTGTTTACAGTGTACGAAAGAAAAGAGACATTGACGTTTGTAATTCTTGAAAAACAACAACAAATAGAAATGAATAATATGAGGGAAAGTAATTTGAAACTACGTTATATGTTGCAGTTTGTGTTTTTTTTCTTGGAACACCCAGTTTATGGTTGGTATAAGGTCATGTTGTTCTTGTTATTTACGTGTTCCATCAATGAATTTTTTTTTTTTAAAGAAGCGACGGTAAAAGACATCTAAGCCTAAAAGATAAACTGTATTACTTAATTACATGTCCATTGATATGTGAAAGGATGTCACTGATACCTACTTTGCTTTGCAACATATGAAAAGTGATGTAGGAAATTATTTGATTGCATTTAAGATTATTTATGAGAGCTTATTCTTTGTTATGTATCTAGAAGTGAAACCATTTGTTTCGCAGGAAAAGCAATCGTGCAAAGAAAGTTGGATGTTGTGCAAGGGGAAATAAGCAAGCCCAATAAATAACTGAACCCGGATCCAGGGGAGGCTTAGTATTGGGGGTGGTCAGTGCAACCGTGCCCCATGGCCCACTCCAAATTTTGAAATCTTTAATATATATGCACATGGATTTGTATCAATTTGTACTATTGTTTACATGAAGCATAAGGTTTGATGCGATGTAAATGTGCGCATATTAGATAGCGTAGCAAAGGGCATTATTATTATGCGATGTAAAAATTAAGCATTTGAGCCCATCTATCTGAGCCCATCTGATGTGTCAAAACAAAATGTTGTGATTGGTTGATTATAATTGCTGATGTGGATAGCCTAATTGCTCACTATATGGGGCTTTTAGTATTGTTTTAAACAAAAAATAATAATAATACAAATCTTTTAGTGTTTACAGTGTACGAAAGGAAAGAGACATTGACGTTTGTAATTCTTGAAAAACAACAACAAATAGAAATGAATAATATGAGGGAAAGTAATTTGAAACTACGTTATATGTTGCAGTTTGTGTTTTTTTTCTTGGAACACCCAGTTTGTGGTTGGTATAAGGTCATGTTGTTCTTGTTATTTACGTGTTCCATCAATGAATTTTTTTTTTTTAAAGAAGCGACGGTAAAAGACATCTAAGCCTAAAAGATAAACTGTATTACTTAATTACATGTCCATTGATATGTGAAAGGATGTCACTGATACCTACTTTGCTTTGCAACATATGAAAAGTGATGTAGGAAATTATTTGATTGCATTTAAGATTATTTATGAGAGCTTATTCTTTGTTATGTATCTAGAAGTGAAACCATTTGTTTCGCAGGAAAAGCAATCGTGCAAAGAAAGTTGGATGTTGTGCAAGGGGAAATAAGCAAGCCCAATAAATAACTGAACCCGGATCCAGGGGAGGCTTAGTATTGGGGGTGGTCAGTGCAACCGTGCCCCATGGCCCACTCCAAATTTTGAAATCTTTAATATATATGCACATGGATTTGTATCAATTTGTACTATTGTTTACATGAAGCATAAGGTTTGATGCGATGTAAATGTGCGCATATTAGATAGCGTAGCAAAGGGCATTATTATTATGCGATGTAAAAATTAAGCATTTGAGCCCATCTATCTGAGCCCATCTGATGTGTCAAAACAAAATGTTGTGATTGGTTGATTATAATTGCTGATGTGGATAGCCTAATTGCTCACTATATGGGGCTTTTAGTATTGTATATAGATATTTATCTTTAATTTTTAATAAATCTTATTTTGTAATTTTAATGGAGTTTTTGTGGTAAAGTATTATTTCTTGTAATAAGATTCAAGATAGTCGGTCAGGGTAATCCAGTATGGTTTTCGGTTCGACCGGATATGCCACATCGTTAATTTTGACTTAGACAACAAAGAAAAAAGCCACGTGGCAGAATTGACTTTCCCGCTTAGTGATCGCCATGTAAACAGGAGGGAAACAAACTGAACAACAACGTGAGAGATAGAGAGAGAGATCACAACAGAATCAACCAGAGGAGGAGGAAGAGAAGGAGACTCTATAACGATGCCGTACTACACCAAAGACGACGCTGACGTGGATGACTTCGACGAGTACGACCCGACGCCGTATAGCGGAGGCTATGACATCACCGTGACGTACGGCCGCTCACTCCCGCCGTCCGACGAGAATTGTTACCCTCTCTTGTCTCTCTCCGGTGACGCCTTTGAGTACCAGAGGCCCGTGTTCTCTTCCAGCCACGAGCCTTCTGCTTATGACGACCAGGCTCTCAACACCGAGTACAGTAGCTACGCTCGGCCCAAAACCAAGCATGGATCCGGTAAGAAAGCTAGCTATGACCATCGCAATGATGATGATAAGAAAGAGAGCCAAGGCCAACAAAAATACGTAAGTTTGATTATTTTCAATTTTTTTTTTGTCAACAATCATTTCCACTTAATAAGTGATTTGCGTATGGAAGCAAAATGTTTGAAAATATGTATTAACATGGAATGTATAATATTTTAGTGATATTTATTGTTATATTCATTGATCTTGGTCTCAGAGAAGATCCTTTGAATGTTTATTGTCTTTAAATCTTGCATCTAGATCGTTATTTAAATGTTGCAGAGTGGCAAGGACACTGATGATGAGAAGAGCAAGACTAAGGAGAAGAAGAAGGATAAGAAGAAAGATGACGATGATTATGAGAAGAAGAAGAAGGACAAGCAACAATACAAGGATCATCATAATGATGATTATGATGAGAAAAAGAAGAAGAAGGACCACTATGACAATGATGATGAGAAAAAGAAGAAGAAGGATCATTATGACAATGATGATGAGAAGAAGAAGAAGAAAGACAATCGTGATGGTTATGATGAAAAGAAGAAGAAGAAGGACCATCATGATAGTGATGATGAGAAGAATAAGAAGAAGGATCACTACAAACACAACAAGGGACATCGTGAATACGATGACTAATCTTGCTCCGGGATTACATCTCTTTAAGTGTCTATCCCTGATTAAGAAACCAACGCACACTTTTTTCTTAAGTTTTTGTCAACTGTTATTTTGTTTCTTGTTTCGAAATTGTGCTACCATCTTTAAGATTTCAAGAAGCCATGATATCATTTGTTCTCTAGTGATGATGTCTTTTGGTTTAACAAATCCAGCTATATTCCTTTCCGTCCTGTTAATGACCTACAAGAGGATTTTATGCAGTATGAGCTGTCTAGCTATATTCCTTTCCGTCCCCCCGTTTAGGTGTCCGCATATACGGCTAGGAACGAGAGATTTGTCTATCCCATGCGAGCAGGCAGAGCATCTTACAACACTGTTAACCATTAGTGAAGTATAAAAGATGAGACACAAGACATTAATTAGTACGACTTTGGGATAACCAGAATATATAATGTTAAATTCTCAAAATCCAAGATAAAGAAAGTTATTCTTTTAGTACAAAAAGAAACTAAATCCGAGGACACAAAAATCTGATAAAAGTAAGAGAAACAACTTGTTTGATTAGTGTTTGATCCAAAAATGGTGTTTATCTTTGTGATGTTTGTTGGAATCAATCAAATAAAGAATCTAAAGATAAAAGCTTAGATTCTTGAGGTTTAGGAGAAATCTTAAAAGAATCAAATGAGAAATGAACATCAAAAGAGTTTATTGATTTAAGATTGTATTACATGTAGGATTACAAGTGTAAATAAATCTAATAATCCATAAACCCTTTGTAAGAAGTGTTCTAGGTCTAAAATATAGAAGAAAAGATCCCTTGATAAAGAGAGGTATCTCTTTATTTATACAGGGAAGAAGCTAGGGCTTCATAGTAAAATGGACCTAATTTATTGTCTAATGGGCCTTGAGTGAGGATGTAAATCCACCCCCAACAATAAGTCCCCCCAAGTTCGTAGAGAGAGATGAAGTCGATCTCTGTGAATTTTACGAATAGGGTTTATTAGACAATGAACTAGACACATTCATGCCTATGACGGTTTAGGCGAGTATATTTTGAACTTGTGCCTAGTAAAAAGCGAGTTTGCTTTAAACTCGTGCTTAGCGAAAGACGAGTTTACTTAACTCATGCTAAGACAAGAGGCGAGTTTACTGAGAACTCGTGCCTAGTGGAAGGAGAGCTTCTGTAAACTCATGCCTAGCCAAAGATGAGTTTTTGTAAACTCGTGTCTAACAATAAGCGAGTCGACCGCAAACTCGTGCCTAATAAAAAGCAAGTTCAATTTAAACTCGTGCCTAAAATACACGTTTACCGAACTATTGCCGATCCGAAGTCTCGTGTTGAGATCATGTGTGCCGAGCAAGTTGTTGGCTTGTGTGTTCGTCAGGCTATGATGACGTTGAGAAACGTTGTGGCTTGTGACACTTGTACCGCTTCCGACAAGCTCGTAGCTCAGGGCCGTCCTTCGAAGCATGAGGACATGATGGTGGCAGTCACTTGTTGATTCTCTTTGGCTCAGTGATCTAATCAACTCTTTGCCGGTGGAGATGAAACAAGCGGTGGGAGAGCTTGACGTCTTGTGAATGGTGGCGAGTAAAAGAGCCTTGTCTTGTGATCATGAGCTGGTGATGCTTGTCATGTGATCACGAGCTGGAGATACCAAACTTTAAGATGAACCGGTTGTGGCAAGCTTGTGGAGCTTTCCCAATATCAAACCGTGACTGCCGAGATGAACCGAGAACGCCTAGATCACAATTTGGTTTATGTGACGAGAAGCTTGAGAACTCTGTAGAGAATTGCTGATGGAGATCATGCTCTTGCCGAAGTGGCTGCTGGTGCGGAACAGACGACGAGATGAAGAGTAGCTTTTGGATAGATGCTCATGAGAGATGTCAAGCATCAACTGAATCAGGTCTTCTTCTCTAGTTACAACTTCTCAAGAAAGGCCAGAACTTGGCGACGTCTTGACGGTTATCCCACAAAGAATCTCGTCTTGGTCTCTGTTTCCCGGCGATAGCTAACGACGGAAATGGCAGAAACAAAATTGATCCATTGCTCCGATACCTCATCAACTTAAGAACCAACCCAGAGCCACCTCTGTTTCCTTTGCCTGAGAACGACTACGCCACCGTCTCGAGAGCTTTGTCTGAATGGCACAGCTACTTCAGGAGAAGCTTTGTCTATGGACGGAACATACTGTAATAGCTTTGCTTGATCTCTATGGCAAAGACCCAAATCAGAAAGCAATGAGCTTAGCTAGCAAGATCCCTATTTTCTTCTTCTCTCTTTACAAACAAAACGGTGAGATGATGCTTATGACGGGATGATACGAGACCTGTCGTCTTTGAGCCAAAATTGCATAGTTGTTGTAGGCGACTATGGAGTAGAAATCGGCGAGTACAGATCCATCATTCTAACCGTTCTAGATGGATCGCCATGGATCGCGGCACAGACACAGTTAAGAAGTCGTGTTTCTCTGGCAAACACCGAAATCAGAACAGAGCTGCTATCAGCTCACAGCCGCCATTGACGGAGCTTGGAAACAGTACGAGCTTTCATGGACTGGAAGAAGCTCGAGCAGTCCTGACGGCTTCGCCGGCGGACCTAGACTGGAGCAGCGCCACAGAGTCTTCGTGAGCAAAAGGATGAGACCGTAAGCTGATGAGAATCCCCGAAGGCTCCTCGTCGTGCAACCAGATGGCGAGATACTCCTCCGCCGCGAACAGCTTCTTCGCAAAGAGCTGAGGATGCGACCCCCGTGCTCAGACATCACTCTCCGCCGCTCAGGTTCTCCGCCAAAGGGAGAGTCGGCTCCTGACTGTTTCGTGTGCGGTTCCGTCGTCGTGATTCTCCCGGAGCTCCCGATGAGGGTGAAGTGTCGACGAGATATGGTTGGGCCTAACTTGGGCTTCTTTTCTCAAAAATTCTCATTGTCTTTGAGCCCAGATCTGTGGCTGTTGTAAGCCGAGATGGAGTAGAAACCGACGAGATCCATCATGCTCCCAAGTTCGATTCGCTTTGAAAATAATTCTCCTTACCCCCTCCTTCTAGCGCCAATTGTTTGATCCAAAAATGGTGTTTATCTTTGTGATGTTTGTTGGAATCAATCAAATAAAGAATCTAAAGATAAAAGCTTAGATTCTTGAGGTTTAGGAGAAATCTTAAAAGAATCAAATGAGAAATGAACATCAAAAGAGTTTATTGATTTAAGATTGTATTACATGTAGGATTACAAGTGTAAATAAATCTAATAATCCATAAACCCTTTGTAAGAAGTGTTCTAGGTCTAAAATATAGAAGAAAAGATTCCTTGATAAAGAGAGGTATCTCTTTATTTATACAGGGAAGAAGCTAGGGCTTCATAGTAAAATGGACCTAATTTATTGTCTAATGGGCCTTGAGTGAGGATGTAAATCCACCCCCAACAATTAGAGAAGCTTCTTCCTTTCCAAGAATGACTTGAGATGCCATAGTTGTAGACAAGCGACTGACAACGTAAACACGAATGACAGTAAACTTAGAGCAGCCATTCTCGAGTTTGTCGATCGATTTAGCTCCTGCATTTCCCGTTCCCTGTCACAGTTCACATTAGCGATTACGAACTCATCATACTGGTTTTGTTTTCCTAAAATGGATCGTGTAAATCGAATACTCAATAATTTTATAACCTATATCTAATTAAAATGGGCTAAAAAATTTATGTATCTTGCAATGTATGTTAGATTAGTAGCGGAATGATGAAATAGACAAATAAACAACTAATAGAAACATTTTACTTTTTTTTTATAGAATTTCAAAAGAATATAAGAGAACATTACTTGATAGATTTTTTGGGCCAGAAGACGTTTAGGTTTTTCTAACTATACAATTTGATGAATGTCTGAAGTGGTAAAATAGTGAATTGTGTGTTTCCAAACGTAAAATCCTAAAAAGGTAAATACTGTATACAACTCATCACCAAAATACTCTTATCATCAACAAATGTACAGGCGAAAAATCAAATGAAATTATGATTTCTAAAACAAAAGAAGAGATAATGAAGAAGAAATAACATTTTAGGTTAAAATTCGATTGCTTAATTGTACCTTTCCCGGAGTTCAAACATTTCGTCGTGTATAGATTCTGTCACGTCTAGTAGTTTCCTCACCTCCACCTCCAGCATCTGAGCATAAACATCATCTTACTAAAATTAAATTACACATAGAGAAATACGGTTTAGATCGACATGCGCTTAGTAACGGAGAAAAAAACTAATTAGCTAGGTTTTGATATATATGGTTTTGGCAAAAAAACAAAAAGCAAGGTTTAGATATATAGTTTGTACGTTGATCTGGCCTCTCTTGGCGATGGTGGCCCAATCTTTAGCCTCCACGCCACTTTTCCACTCGAAATCAACTGCGAACTTGGCCGTAGGTCTAAAACCGAGAGCCACAAAACACGTTGTGTAATCGCCGCTTTCCATCGCCGTGAAAACGAATTTTCCAGACTCCACATTTTCTGCATGATGCTGACTGTGCCCTTTAGGCGACGTCACCTTATACATACATTTTATACGTAAACAATGAGTCTTTTTTGTTAAGGTTAAAACTTTTCCGGTTTAGTTACTGATCCGGTTTTAACAATATTGAATCATAGATTATAATTTATAACTAAAGCTTACAGTAACATATATTTTGTGGGAAGCAGGAAGATGCAGAGCTTCGTTGGGATTGACGACGGAGTAATTTCCTACAGTCATATAATTTATTTTGATGTCGTCGGAGATGCATTTGGTGATGCCTGATTCCAGATCCAGTCTCATCGATTCTCCTATTCTCAGCATCAGTGTCATCATTATGATCCATCTTAACGTTGTCAGCTGAATCTTTAGCAAATCCATCTTCCAATAACACAAGAAATTAAAAAATAAAAAGAAATGGTTGGAAGAAAATATATGTAGTTGTTTTGATTCTCATGTAGCTTATACGATCAGCTTCCGTGTAACAAGGAACTGATAAGTTTAGGCTGCAACTGGTTTTAAGTTACAGGAATATGAGGAATATGATGAATTCAAAAAAATGGAATACGAGTAAATGGAACAGTAGCAGTTATAAAAATAAATGGAATGGAAATATAAGTATCTACTTAACATGAATGGTAGTTATTTGCAGGAATGTAGTGGAATGAAAATAGATTTATTTTAAATTAAATAAAAACTCTAATTAATATAAAATTCTTAATTTATCTTTCATTCCTTTCATTCCTTACATTCATGAGACTTTTTGTTGCTGAATGTTTTTCAACTATATTCCATTACATTCTACATATTCCATTCCATTCCATTCCTTGCATTTTATTTTTAATTCATCTCAAATGGTAACATCTTTGTGGAATCTTCATGAATGACTCATTCCACACAATTCTATTCCAAAATATGTGCATCCAGTTGCAGCCAAAATAAATCTCATTCCAAAAATTCATGTGGAATCAATGGAATCAAAAGGAAGGTAGTTATAATTCATTCATGATAAAAAAGTAACGTGAATGAGATGGAATGGAATCAAATTAATAAAAAATACTTTTAGTTAAGTTTAGATATTATGTAACTTATTTACTGCAATCAATTAATAGATTTGCTAAGATTCTTGAAGTTTAAAATTCTCGTATGCGATTGTTACTAATTGGGCAAAATAACATCAAAATACCTTTTTTGTTATTTTTAACACTTCTAATTATTCAATGCTTTAACTATTTACAGGAGAGAACTTCTCCAAACTTTATTTTTTATATTTTCTTCTTGGAGATCATAAAGCTTTAAATTTTCCAGTTTTTTCAACCGAAATATGATGGATAAGAAAGCAACAAATCATGCTACATGAAATCTATTTTAGTATCATACACGTTTTATTGATATATTCTAACATATTCTTATTAATTTAATTTAAACTAAAGTTACTCATTCCATTCAATTCCTTTAAAAAGTTACCAGTTGTGTTAGAAAAATATTTCTCTGCAATTATTCATCCCATTAATTGTTATTCCATAACTTCCATCATTCCATTATTTAGCATTCCATTTTCTTCAATTCCTTTAATTCATAGTATTCCAAAACTTGAGTACCAGTTACAGCCTAATGAAGATCTGAAACCCAAAAATAGGGTAAAACTCTCCTAATCTCGCCCATGAATAGATGAAGTACCCTGAAAGCATCTTTATTAGTAGTTTTCTTAAGTGGATTTCTCAACGCAAATTTTACTAGTAATGTTTATTTTTCATACTATAGATATCTATTTGCAAATTATAATTCCTAGAACTAGGATAGTTATCAAACGTTTATATGGGATCTGAAGCCTGAATTTTTGAATACTCCAGAATAAAGGAATTTAATATGTGTTATGGATTTACAACTTTTTCGCAATCTACAGTATTCCGATATATATATATCTAAAGATCACTTCTGACAAATAAATTTTCACACACATGTAAAACCAAATAATTATATACATAAAAAAGGTGTTAAAAAAATAGATATATTAAAAAGTGGTGTACATACATACAAAGATAGTCAGACAGACTCGAATGTGACGTTAGTGAAACCGATCTAGTTCCAGTTCTTACTCAAACAATTTTTTTATAGAAAAAATAGAGATTCTCAAGAGAAAAACAAAAAAAGGATTAACAACCAAAAACAAGAACTTCTTGTTGTTGTTTCAGCTAGGGCTTTCCCGGGAGAATCCAATCTTTACGGGAAAATAAACCAGATCCAGGGGTAGAAGATGAAGTTTGGAAAAGAATACGAGACGCAGATGATCCAAGAATGGCGTGAAGCCTACATGGATTACCGTTCTCTCAAAGCCATCGTCAAACAGATCCTCCGTCACCACCAAAAAAAACAACAACAACAACGTCCACCTCCTCCTCCTTCTCAACAAAACGGAGAGAGTGCACCGTCGCTCCAGCCCAACGGCGGCGCAAACCAAGTCGGAGAGGAAACCGGTCCAACAGGGTTATCAAGAACCATATCTCTCTACCGCGCATTTAGCGGTCTGACCAACCGATCCAGAGGCTCCCCGAAGAAATCACACAAACAAAACAATCCTCTAAGCAGCAAACGCCACCACCATTACCATCTCTTCGACGACGACGAGGATCAAGTCATTCTCATCAACGAAGACAAGACGGGAACCTACACGACGACGTTTCTATGCTCGGCCGAGGAAGGAGGAGATATGGACGTTCAGTTTTTCCGGCGGCTTGATGGAGAGTTCAACAAGGTGTTGAGATTCTATAAGCAGAAAGTGGAGAGTGTTATGGAGGAAGCTGATGAGCTTAGTAGACAACTAAACGTTTTGATCGCTCTTAGGGTTAAAGTTGAGAATCCAAACATTGTTTTTCCCAACATTAGTGCTGTCTCTAGTGCTAGTTCTTCTCCACATTCAACCCCTAGGGCTCCAGGTTTAGCTCTATCTCTCATCAAAATAACAGTTTTATAATAAGGGTTTCTAGATATGTGGCATTTTACTGGTGCACAGAGATTTAAGTCACTTTCAGAATCAACTTTTGTGAATGTTTTGATGTATAGCCACTTCACCACTGGAAGTGATCAAAGAAGTGGAACAAAAGGAAGACAAGAAAGTCTACAAACCTGCTCCAGTGGAAATGTTGGATCATATAAAGATCAAGATCGAAGCGGAAACTCCATTGCAAACTCTTAAATGCATGATCATGGGTCTCACAAGCCAGCA
The DNA here is from genome assembly GCF_000309985.2 of Brassica rapa. Classification (NCBI taxonomy): domain Eukaryota; kingdom Viridiplantae; phylum Streptophyta; class Magnoliopsida; order Brassicales; family Brassicaceae; genus Brassica; species Brassica rapa. Next base: position 2,357,665 of record NC_024803.2, on the reverse strand, counting down.
AACCTTCAGCAAAGTTGAGCTTAAGGGTGCTGAGGAGCTTATGAGCCGCGCTTTTGTTGAGTTCTACCAGAAACTTAGGTTCCTAAAGAGTTATTGGTAAGAATTGTTACTCTTTAGATCTTCCCAAAAAACTATGTATTCTCATCATCTCTCTCTCTCTATGTGTTTACAGCTTCTTGAATCAGTTGGCATTTTCAAAGATATTAAAGAAGTATGACAAGGTTTGTAACCTCCTAACCTAAGCATCTGTTCTTGCTTTGATTTGATATTTTATTTTTGTAATGTTTCACAGACTACTTCGAGGAATACATCAAAGCCTTATCTAAACACAGTGGACCATTCTTATTTAGGCAGCTGCGATGAGGTTATTATAAGAACCAACCAACCAACCCCTCTTGCATGTTACATTAAAACCAGACTTTGATCTCTTAACATTTTCAGGTCTCGAGGCTCATGTCAAGAGTGGAAGCCACGTTTATTAAACATTTCGCCAATGGAAATCACCGAGACGGGATGAAATCTTTAAGGCCTAAAACTAAGAGGGAGAAACACAGAGTCACATACTGCCTCGGTACTCAAAAATCTTTTAAGTTTTATTTCTTTCTGGTAGACTAAAACATCATCTTCATATGTCTACAGGCTTCTTGTCTGGTTGCGCTGCCGCTCTCGCAATTTCAATAGCCGTTGTTGTACATATAAGAGGCATAGCAAAAAGCGAAGGCAGACATCAGTACATGGAGAACATCTTCCCTCTTTACAGGTTCGTTTCGTTTTTTAAACGTTACATTCATCATTTTGCGAGTTCAAATCCGCGGTTATTGTAACGCCTTTTATCCGCAGCTTGTTGGGGTTCGTTGCGGTTCATCTGTTTATGTTTGCAGGAAACATATACTTCTGGAGTAGATATAGAGTAAACTACCCGTTTATCTTTGGTTTTGAGCATGGGACCGATCTTGGTTACAGAGAAGTTCTTCTAGTTGGCGCTGGTCTAGCAGTTCTAACATTCGGAGGAGTACTCTCGAATCTCGACATGGAAATGGATCCAAGAACCAAAAGTTTTAGTGTCATCACGGAGCTAGTTCCTTTAGCTCTTCTCTTCGTAAGTTCTTGATCATTGATATCAATGTACATCCGATATTATATATGATCACAGTGCTTGTTGTTAGCTGTGAAATGTTATTTTTGGCTTATGATCACAGTGCTTGTTGACGGTATCATTCTGTCCATTCGATATTATATATCGGGCAAGCCGATATTTCTTCATCGGATCCGTCATCCGTTGTGTTCTAAGCCCGCTCTACAAGGTAACGTGCGATCCAAGTAATCTCTGTAGTATACTGTTCCATAGAGTTGATGACTTTGTTGTATATTGCTAGGTTATTCTCCCGGACTTCTTTCTCGCAGATCAATTAACGAGCCAGGTAACGAGTTGGTTCGTTTTAGGATCCGGTTATCAAGTTTGTGTGTTTCTTTAGAATATCATTAGGTTTTGGTTTGGCAGGTGCAAGCATTTAGAAGCTTATTGTTTTATGTTTGCTATTATGGATGGGCCGGGGATTTCAAGAAACGAACACATGAATGCTATGAGAGTGAGATTTATAAAAAACTCTACCTTGTCGTTGCCATCGTTCCTTACTGGTTCCGCTTTGCTCAGGTACTAAATCTATATACGTTTACATGAAAAGCAATGTTTGTATATGTTACCAATCAGACGTCTTTCCCTGGACTAGACTTATATTAGAGTTAGATGTTCGTCACCAGATGCCAACTCCTTTTAATATGATATTATCCGTTTTAAACCTAAGCCCTGGTAAAAGAAAAAATTGGAAAGCTTTTTTTTCAAAATATCTCATCATCATAAGAGGAGTTGGACACTATTTATATGGAGTATTAGATTTTTTTTGTCTACTATTTTGGGACTTGGATTGCCTATTTATCTTAATATATATTCAAAATGTTCAAAACTATTTTTTTGTTTTGGTTGCAAGTGTATAAGGAGGTTGGTAGAGGAGAAAGACAAAAATCAGGGCCTAAACGCGCTAAAGTATCTCTCGACTATATTGGCGGTTGCGACTAGGACAATCTTCGAGATGCAGAAAGGGAGGTACTTGCTTACTGTGGCTGTAGCAACGTCGACCATTGCCACATTGTTCAATACTTACTGGGACATTTTCATGGATTGGGGTCTCATGAACCCCAACTCCAAAAATCCTTGGCTTCGTGACAAACTCTTAATCCCTCACAAAAGCACATACTTCATTGTCATGGTAATTAAAAACAAACACAGAAGCTTTTCTTTTTCGTGGAATGTTATAACTTATTAACTGTTGGACTGAGATGTTGTAAATTAAATGAAGGTGGTGAATGTGGTGCTGAGGCTGGCTTGGATGCAGACGGTTCTTGGGATTAGAGAAGCTCCATTTTTGCACAAAAGAGCTTTGGTTGCTGTTGTTGCCATCTTAGAGATTATTCGTCGTGGCATTTGGAACTTTTTCAGGTTCAAATTTTACTTTTAAATCAAGAAAGATGAATATTTATGTTATAATTTGGTGTGTTGCAACCAGGTTGGAGAATGAGCATTTGAACAATGTGGGGAAGTACAGAGCCTTCAAGTCTGTACCTTTGCCTTTTCAAGAAGCTGGAGGAAACAAGAGCATGTAAACTATACATATAATTTCTCCCAAAACCAAAAACAAATAGCAGCTGAATTTGGATTAATTTTTTTATTATATCGTATGAAAATTGATTCTTCCTAATTTTCATAAATTAATTTTGGGTTATTTATTTGTTAATGTGGAATTAACAGATATGTACACAAAAATATATAAAAGGTTAATATTATAAACATATTATCAGACAAAATTCAAAATGTAGATGAACTGGACTTCTTCCGCATTTTTATTTTTTAATGAAATATATAAGATGTGATTAGGTTCTGCATCTATGAAGATGTTGTGCTTGTAATCTTTATACATCCTATCTATGCTATTAAAAGAGAAAAATTCTTTAAAAATCTACTTAAACAAAATTGTTACACCATTTAATTATATTTAACTATTTTTTGTCTTATCTTATATATTTGTAACCAATCATACATTATTCATCTAATCTATTAAAAATTTTGTACTTAGCCGTAAGTTTTCCGCGAAAGTTACCTTCTCATACCACTAGTATTAGACACAGAGTTTTGCATTTAAATTAAACCGGCACACACGATTGCTTAAATAAATTAGATTTATAAAGCCATCACTAAACCACTTAATCCTCGGTTGCTACATATAGTTGTGTACACTGAATAAAACACAACATTTTGCCTTATTACTAAAACATAACGTTTAACTTTATTATATGCTGGCTGTGATACTACTTTCCTTCCTCTTCGTGTACATCATATTCCATTGTTATAACAGCTCCTGTTTTTTCAGTCTGTACAATTTGATGTACTTGATTAAGCTTGAAAATTTATTCTTTCGTTCATAATATATTTCATGATTTATATATATTAAAAAATTCAACATCAGAACAATTTGATAATACCAGTATAAATTATTTTGTTCAAAATCCAGACTAATCATTTATTAATTTCCTAGAATAAAAAGACCTTCCAAAATCTATTCCTATATTTAATCAAATCTTCTTAACAATCACAATATCAAATCATTCACGTAACTAGCAGATGATATTTTTTTGGTTTATACTTTTGCAAATCACATTTAAATCAAATAATTTAAAAGGTCCACATTTTTTTTGTTAAATATGATGTACCATTTTTAAAATGATAACAAACTGGCCCAATTAAATATAGCATATTGGGTTTGCTATAATTACCAGAACCATGTATTTTTTGTTTTTTTGGTACCTTTTCGTTAGTTTAGATTATTACTGTTTAATTATTACTTTAAAATATACTTTAAATCACAAAAGTTTTATAAAGTATATAAAATATACTTTATATTGTGATTAAATAATGTTTAATGAAATAGAAAAGTTGTTCCAAACCCTATAAATCATCCTAATTTCTACTTGGACATACTAAACAAACTGAACAAAATACATCAATCTCAAAACTCTATAACTATGAAACTGTAACATGAATTTTTAATATATAATTATTTAGAACATACACCCGCGCGGACGCGCTAGATATATTAATTGAGAATCATTTAAAAAGTTGTAATCTTAATTTTGTACTAATTAAAAAGAGATCATTCTTAGGTGTCACTCAATTAAGATGTCAATTTAGATTACGTGGCAGCTTAATAATCAATTGGAAAAAAATGTTGGTCTAAATTCAATTACTAGAGAACATTATATTAACCTAAATTTAAGAAGTATGTATTTTTTCCTTAAATAAAAACTACAGAATTATCTAATATGATTAACATATATATGTCAATTAATGACTATGAATAATAAATATTTGATAAGAATTTTTGCATCATTCTTCATTTTTATTTAATTTTATATTATTTTAAAAAGTTAAACAATCATATTAACCATATAATAAAAAAATAGATTTTTTCTTATATGTTATATTTTGATTTTTTTAAAATGACTTTAAATTACAAAAATGAGAAAACCTTATATGTTATATTTTAATTTTTTTAAAACGACTTTAAATTACAAAAAATGAGGAAATCAAATCTTATATGTTAGATTTTTTCTTATATGTTATATTTTGAATTTTTTAAAACGATTTTAAATTATAAAAATGTAAGTTTTTCTAAAACATACGACTAAAATCATTAAAATAACATGTATTAATTTGATGATTGATCTGAAACCTTTCAAAACTATATGGAAAATAAAAATCAAAACAATTCAACTGTGGAAACAACACCGTTCAATTTTTTCAAGAATGTGTTCGGTGGAAAAAAATAAGATTTTTGTGTAATAATTTGCTTAATATTCAATCCGATCAACCCATGATATATTAATTATATTTTAGTTTCACAATTTTTAATGAAAAACTGATCCAGTCCATCGGAAAAAATTATATAATAACAACAAAAACATTGTATATGTATAAATAAAATGATCAAATATATATAAAAAAAATTATCGATAATATATACAAATAAACCCACCTGCGCCTTGGTATTAAGTATTATGTGGAATGAGAACCTTGCTCCTCTTGTCATGTTAAAGAGGGAAAGAGAATCATGGAGCCTTGTCTAAATAAGAGTACATTTGGTAAGTTATTGTACATGGTAAGAGAATCAATCTTCGCAGGCTAGTTTTTTTATACAAAATGTTACAAGTTTCTTTCAATATCTTTCTATAACCTAAAGTCCTAGAGTCTACAACCTAGAGCAAAGCCAAAACACCATAACCCCCTAAAATACCCTATAATTGTCTTCCCCCAATTTGATATGTTACACTTTCCAAATTCAGAAATTCCAAAAGCAATCCATCTCAACCGGAGCTGCTGAACCAGAAATATCGTGACCGTGCCAAGAACTCGCGGTTAATTCGTTCTCCGATGTACTGAAATCCTGGAGATCTTTCTTAAACTGTGTTTCTTCACTGTCAAGCATTATCTTCAATATTGGAGAATTATCTTGCATAATCATAGGATCAGAGTGTAGTATAGAACCAATGTTCGGTATCATCAAGTGAGTCGATGAAGAACCAAACATGGTAAAGTTACATTCATCTCTTGACTCGGAGAGGTGACTCTTGTCCTCGGTTGTTTGGTCGGAGAAGCATGTCACGTGAGACAACGACCCGGCGAAAGTGTCTCCTCCTCCGCTCTTGAGGTATGGAGAAGAATCCATCAGGGGAGGTAAACCGACCGGTTCAATATGGTTGATCCCTGAACCGAGCTTCATTAAACTGGAGATATGCATCTTCTTACCATCTGCATGTTTCTGAAAAATTCTACTAATAACCCATTCGTTCTGCATTCACAAACAACAACACATTCATATATCAAATCCAACTTCACAACAAAAGAAAAAAAAATTACACACAAGTATGCAATATAACGTTTAAATTTGTAATATGGTGACAAAACCATAAATAAGAGATGTTTTTGCATGTAACATACGTAACAAACTATTATGTAAGATAGCGTGTCACTTGAGCAACAAGTGTGATGTGTATCAAAGGTCAGTTACTGTAACTATTACATTGTTACCTTCTTCTTTTTTTTTCTTTTTTTTTTGTAACTGTTATTACATTGTTACCTTACCTTAGCAGTTTTAGGATTATTGTCGATTGCATATTTGCCTTCTAAGCGATATTCGTGCATGACCCAATTGGTTTTTACTCCTTTAGGAGCTCTTCCTTTGTAGAAAACCAAAGTTTTCTTCATACCAACAATACATTTTTCTTTGAAGATCTCTTTGTCTTTGCCTGTAGCTTTCCAATAACCGGCCTTAGTAGCCCGGTTCGTCCTTAAACCAGTCGGGTATTTCCGATCTCTTACGCAGAAGAAGTACCACTCTTTTTCCCCAATCTTAGCCTTCCCTGTTCCACCATGAAAACAATGATTAAACGAAAAAAAACATAGAAATATACAGAAAGTAAAAAAAGAGCTAAACTTACATGGTAAGTCCCATGGTTCAACCTTATTGAGATCAACTTCACCAATGGCTATAGCGGAGAAGAAGGTGTTTAGAACCTTTGGTCTCAGATAGTAACTTATGAGTTCTTCATCTGTTGGGTGAAATCTAAAGCCAGGTGGCAAATCAATCTGCTCCGAATCTTCTGTTATCTCCCAGGTTCTTGATACCTCGCCATCCATTTCCTTCAGAAATTATCAAAGGTGAAGCTACTCGTTATTGGTGTTGAAGATGAAACAAGAAGATAGAGAAAGAGTTCTTGATGTGAAAGAAGAGGAAGAACTTGATTTTTTTTGTAAGAGAGAAGAGAAGTTAGTTTGAGCAGGCAAGCTCTTTTTTTTTTCGAAACAGAGCAGCCAAGCTCTTATAGTAGTTTATATCAAACGAATAACCAAAAACTAAATACTTTTTATCCACCAATAATTGGTCACTATTTGGTATCAAATTATTATTTTCTAAAACTATTTTAATTAATTAATATGATTATAAAAATGAAACTATAAGCAGAAGAGAGAAACAAAGTTATATAATATTGTACCAAAAAAGTTATATAATATAGAAATATCAGTTATATGTTAATAAAAGTCTATAACTGTAGACCCAACACAACTATAACATAGCTCCCAAAAATTCTTATAAATTAGATTTTGGTTTGATCCTATATTTAGTTTTCTTAACAGTTAGATAGAGGAGAGTAAGATGCGTAGAACGATAGGAACCTTAAGATGGCTAATTATGAAGATATTTTGTTTTATTAATATATAATTAAATCTTTCTTTTTTAGAAACTTTAATACATAATCTCAAAGTAGCTTTCACAGTTTGACCAAGAACAGTTCACCGGTGGCTACCCAATTCTATTCTTGATGCGATAAGAACAATCTTTATCACATCACGGATGACGCTTTTGTCCATTCTTTAAGCTAACTATCAAACTTTAAAACAATATTATGATATATGGTCGTAATTTTAATAGAAATAATATATCTTAATTACCAGGTAGTTGAATAATTCAGTAATTTTAATTAAATGAATAACATGGATGATGCACCAGGTTTTAATCAATGGAATTCAAAGAATAATAGGATGTATAGATTACCAAAAAAAATTTTGTATAAACCCTTGACATTATTTTAGTGTCAAAACTATACTATTTTAGTGTAATTTCAACACTAAAACCAAAGTCTTTTTCAACCATAACACTAAACTTCACACTAAAACTATTTTATAATATTATATGTATTAAGTTTTTTTATTTATCACTTATTTAATTATATATTTTAGTAATAAAATAAGTAAATAGTATTTTTGTGTAGTGAATAATGTCATACCAAATTTGATGTTAAATTTTAGTGTTGTACTAAACTAATGTGATTTTTGCAGTTCAAGAAGATTTGATCTAAAATTATATTAAAATAATGTTTTGTAGTCGGGTTGGAGATGAACTTAGTAATATGTGACTTCTTTATATTATAGAAATAAACAATTGTATAAATATTTTATTTCTTCTGAGCCCCTATCCCTCAAAATCACGTGGCGGTTTTGTCTCTATAGTCTATAACCGGCAAGAGTTCCAACCTTTAATTTTCTTCTGATCAAACGGTTTGGTACTTACTGTAGACGGTCAACGTCATAAATAGTAGATGAAAAAGCCAGAGAAGACACGTGATTAGATAGATCTCAATGGTCTTCAAAAGGTTTAGCACTAAGAAGCTCTGTTAATCATTTAAATTTAACTTCGTAAAGTGGGGTTCGACCAGTTTCCTGGCGCGAAACATCAGTAAGCGATTCGGAACGACACACGTATCGGCTTACTAATGGATATTTTGTCATGTAAAGACATGTTAGGCGACCCAATTTTGTGGCCATATTAAAGTATTCCCTCTGTTTTAAAATTACATATTCTAAAAAAAACTTTATTTCAAACAATCTATTTTTAACATTTTCAATATATATTTTATTAATTAATTGCAAAATTTAAAAAAATTAGTTGCATTTATTGGATTTTTATTAGCTTAAAATCATGGAAAAAATAATCACAAAAAATTATACACATTTAATCCATTTTATTAAAATGTACAATAAATCTAAAATATGTAACATTTTTTTTTTTTTTGTGAAAAAGCTTTCAATTAAAAAAAAAACAAAGTACAAGATGTGATTTGTTAAGTCACATAGTTTGAGAAAGTTTAGTACATAAAGTAAGCATTGAAAGAGCTATAGAAACCCAATGAGTTAGAACAACTCTTTAGTTTAACCAAACTTGAAAGGTTTCTTGTGCGCTTGATTAGGAACCTCGACCCTTACGACCTCGGCTTCCTCGTCCACGAACTGTATGCCATTCCATCTCTTGGTACCTTTGTGTACGCTTGAGCAGCCTACCCCCTCTTGACACACTTCCATATTCATCCATTTGCTCATTAATATGGAAATCACTTTCCATATTACCATGCTCTTGGATAAACTTGGTTGAGTGAGGGGTCATGATTGTTGGATCATTTCCTGAGGGTGTAGCACCCTCATTACTGATAATAGCAGATGGAACATTGTCCATACCTTGGGCTGGAGTAGTGTGAGCAGATGGTGAACCTGCTAGTATAGAGGCTGAAGTTGACTTGGCACTAGGAGACAAGTGTTCGAAAGCAATGGAGCTATTCTTAGGAGAAGTAGCTCCCTGAGATTCTGAGGAAGTTTCTGAACCTTCGGATTGGGAAGGAGAATGATGAGGCTGAAGCACTGTTGAAAATTTAGCTACTGTTTGAATTGGCAATATATCTGTGCTCACCTTAGGCATGTTGCTCACCGGTGTCTCTTTACTTGATTCAGTGTTTACCAACAAAGGATTGATATCAACCACAGGAATCTCCACCTCTTCCTGATCTTGTTTACTTTCATTATTGAGAACCAAATATGTAACATTTTGAAATAAAAAAAACTAATTATCATTTTAATGCTTCCTTTCTCTAAAGTCTCAATTTAATCAGGAGTATCGAAAATGGAGCTGGCAACTTGATAATATATTGCAACCACTAAATAAGGTCAGATATGGATCCAACAGATGATCCATATTTATTGGGCCTTGGCTCATTTAGATATACAAGCCATGTTATTCAAAGGGTTTTTGGAAATATTTGTAATCCGATATATTTGTCCGAACAATCAATTATCCAATCTGAGTTAATCCGTAGATATCTAAAAAATTTTAGATTTTTAAGTGGATAGCCAATTCGATCCGCATAAATAAAACTAAAATTAAAAAAAAAAATATCCTCTTTGTTCCTAAAAGATCCATATTCTAGTTTTTCACACATTTTAATAAAACACATTAAATTTGCATAATTTTTTGTGTTTATCTTTTTTCACAATTTTAAGCCAAAAAATATCAATTAGTTTAATTAAAAATTTGGAAGTTTGCAATTAGTTAATAAAACATACATTGAAAATGTAAAAAATGAATCTTTTAGAAACAAAATTTTTCTCTATAATATATATTTTTAAGGAACGGAGGGAGTACAATAAATTTAATAAATAAAAAGTATTTAGCACTTATATAAAATATATTATTTTATAAGTTATATATATATATTTTAAAAAATATATGTATATATGTATGTATATAACGGATCAGATCTCCGTTCATAAAAATATTAGTATTTGTTTTGTTTCGTAGAGTTACAGATATCCAAATTTTTTTATTCGAATCGAAACGAATAACAAATCAAATAAAAAAGTTTATGGATATTTTTCCTAGCCCTGACTCTTCGACATGTTAGGTGACAATTAAGGAAAAAAACAATTTTATATGTGAAAATATGCAATAAACTAAATTATCATACATTTATTTTAAAGAGTTTAAAAGAAAAGGTTTGAAATAATATAGCTTACATACATTAAATCTAAAAGTCGAATGGATACCACAAGCCACGCAATTCGCCTTACCATTCAATTTGCATGGAACCTAGAATGTAGATTTTTTTTTTTAAATGAGGTAACTTGTATATATAATTAATCATCACCACCTTCGATTACATGATCGAAATTTAACACAACACATTAAGGATCGTGGCGAAATGTCCGGGCCATATTTTATATTCGATGGACTAATATTGGGCCACTTAAATATGAATTTTATTATTTTCATATGAACCCAGATTGATTTCAGAGTTCCAACTTCCAACATATAAATATAAATTATTTCTATATTCTTTCAGTTCATCCTACCCTTATAGTCTCATATCTTACGAACTTCGGCCACGTCACTTTACTAAGATGTGTTCGAACTTCAAACCATGATTGGCGCCATCATAGACGTTATGATTGGCAAACATATCCCGACTGTTTACATGTTTAAGGAATTAGTCAGGATTTTGGTAGATAAGGTCTTAATTAATTTTAATCATACAAAATTATTTTCTTAAACAAAGTATGCTGATAAACTGAGCCACCGACATAATAGTTGAGTTAGCGTCATGTCAAAGTCAATATATTTCAACCAGACAACCACCATGCTCCATCCATGTGAGAAGTGGTACTATAGTGTTAGACAAAATTTGAGTATGGATTAAGACTTAAAAAATCAATATGATAACACTAAAACATATTTTTGTTTCAAAACAAAAATAGTATTGATAGGGAAAATAACTAAAATAGTATTCGTTAAAGATATAAAACCATATATACACGTATGTTTAAATGATTAAAATTAAGGGTTTTTTAGGGGGTATGTATGAGTTCCGGATTAAAGATTTAGAATTTAAAGTATACATTCTAAAGTAATATTATTTTAAATAAATATGTTTAATTTTTTTTTATATTAAAAATATAATTCATTAAGGATAACTTAGTTTTAATTTTTTTAATGAATGTTGTTTAGTCGTTTTTCATTAAAGTCAGTTAATGAGAGAGCTATTTTATGCGTTTTAGGAGAATTGTGCCAAAGATTACATTCGTATAATGGTAAAACATGCAAAAATATTCGCATGTTGTATATTACATGCTACTGTGTACATGAATTAACTTTACAAAAAAACCGAATAAATCGCATGTTAAACCTTGAGAGTGTCACATTCTCTCACTTTAAGCACTAAATGTTTTTGACTAGCACTTTAAACCTTGAAAGTTATATTTTTATCATAACAAACATCCAAGTCAACTAGGTGACATGTACTGTTCATTTTGTGATGACGTGTCGTTTTTTTTAAATAAAAAATAAAATACAAAAAATTAAAAAAAAATCGATAATAATCGAAAATAATCGAAAATATTCAAAAAATCTAAAATTTCAAAAAAATATATTAAATAACAATTCAAAATTAAAAATAAAATAAATATTTTTAAAAAGTAATCCAATTATAAACCAATAAGTATATATAATATAATAACTTGAATGGTGATTCTAGATTCTGGTTTTTGGTTTTTGATTTTTTTTTAAAAATTATTTATTAATACTTAACTTGTTAAATTTTCAAAATTAATCCTATTATTGGTATTATTTATTAAAATGATATTTATTTTAGTAATTTTAAGTTTGTTTAAAAAGAAATTAACTTATAAGTGAAGTTCTGAAAATAGTAAATAACTTTGAAATTAAATAAATAACTAATCAAACTTTAGAGAAACTAAAATATATGTTACTTATCTAAGAAGCCCCACTCATACCAAAACCTAACATATACAAATCTAAAGGCATACCTCTCTATCTCTTAATTATATTTCAAACTAACTTACAATATTTTAGTTAAGGTCAAAAACATTTTAAGTGGTCTATGAGATATTTTCTAGTTTCACAAAAATTTAATAAGTTAAGTATTAATAAATCAAAAATTAAAAAAAAAAATCAAAAACCAAAAAAAAAAACAGAATCTAGTATCACCATTCAAGTTATTATATTATATATATATTTATTGGTTTATAATTGGATTAATTTTTTAAAATATTTTATTTTATTTTTAATTTTGAAATGTTATTTTTTATATTTTTGAATTTTTCAAAAAATCGATTTTTTCGATTTTTTGAATTTTCTATTTATTTTATTTATTAAAAAAAACTGACACGTCATCACAAAATAAACAGTACATGTCACCTCGTTGACTTGGTAAACAAGTAAACTTCATTGGAGTTTTGTTATGATAAAAATGTCACTTTGAAAGTTTAAAGTGCTAGTCAAAAACGTTCAGTGTTTAAAATGCGAGAATGTGACACTCTGAGGGTTTAAAATGCGATTTTCCCAAAAAAAACAGAATTGGTGCCATATTTTATTTTTACTAATTTAGTAACATATATATATAATGTACCATGCTTCCAATTCATCACATTTTCTATTGCTAATAGCATATAAATTTGAAACAAGTTTTCATGCGAAAACTTGTAATGCTAACATTTTCTATATATATATATATATATATATATCTTTGTTTCATTTTACCCAAAAAAAAAAAATTCTTCGTTACATGTTTTTTCTTGTTCATTCAGTCCACGTCCATCCGATTTTTCGTACACCACATTTTTCATAAACCGGTACTGCCTTTCTCTTGATCATCTCCTAAATATCATTGTCAATATGTTTATGATTCTTCGGTCTATAGCACATTGTCAATCCTTTGCGGCATATTTCGTTTACCAACATATATACAAGTCATTTGGGATGATGGGGTCTCACTATATTAGAGAAACAAGTTACGAGTTTTGTCGGTAGACGTGACCGCACGCAGAATCATTTAGAAATTTTCTTTATCAATATCCAAAGTGTTACTTTCATCGATCTGCTTTATATTTAATACTTCCTCGATTGGCACATGTTTGATAATAAACGTATTTGCCCGAATTGAATTTATTTATTAAATTTTTAATTGAAAAGGAAATCACTATTTTTTGTGATTTCTATTTACGTTCTGAAAGGTATTTTAAAGTTTTGATATTTTTTACTGTAAAAGAATTTATTAGTTTTAGCAAAAAAAAAAAAAATTTATTAGCTCAACATATTCGACTATTCGTGATTGGAAATAAATTGCCTCACCGGCTATTTGGTATAAATTCCACCAAATATACTGTGTTGGTGATCACTAAAGTGTTTCTCATGCCTATGCTCAACCCAGATATGGACTCCTCTCTGGCAAGGTCTACTTCTCAGCAGCATACAATGGATTGAGATTCTTTCTTTCTTTTTTTTCACAACACCAAAAAAAAAGGCTAAGAGATTCTTTCTAATCAGGGTTATCGAAATTGAAATAAGTATTTTTTGATAACTTTGTCTCATGCGGAGCAAAGCCCTTCTTAATCAAGCTAAGAGAAGACCCTTATCCAAGGAATCTCTTTCTTGGCATTTGTATTTGAGAGAGCTATCATCTACATCGTCTTAGCCGATTCAGACTCATACATTTGAACCTTGATCCTAAGATACACCTTCCAAGCTTTCCCTTATTACATATGGAGGCAGAAAAACGGCAAAAGCATGGCGAACTACATTCATTTACGTATCGGCTAATAAAACTCATCGACGAAACCCATAAGAAACAGGTTCAGTACCATTCCACTGACTGTACTCGTCAGCAGTACCAATCTCACATTAAAAAAAAAATTGTAGTCCTATACGCTCAAATAAAAATTTGTGCTTTTATTCTTCATATAGTTCTTATAATACTTTACATAAAACTAAAATCATCGAATAAAAATCGTGATGTCTTAACTTTTACCTATGCTCCGGACCAGGCATACTCGTCAGAAGAGAAACTAGTCACTTGGCTTCAAACTCGCAATGAAACTATGACTAATGTAATTTAGATCTCATAATCTTATCAAATAAAACGTGCATTTCATGTAATAAGAATTTTTTAGATGAATAAATTTAACATTCAATTAAAAATAACTAAACCAAAAAATTGTAGTGAGAATTTTTGAATTATATAATAAACCAACAAATAAAATCTTCAACCAGTTAAACATGGCTTGCTTTTGCAAGAAAAATATTTATAAATATCTTAAGTTATCAATAAAACATGTTTTTATACCATAAATAGCATACAAAAAGAAAAATGATCAAACTTGTATTTATTAGTGGATATGAAAATACAGATACCAGTAAGGTTAAATAGTTAAAATTTAAGATTTAGATTTTCGGAGTGAAGATTTTGGATCTAGAATTTATGATTAATAATAAAAAATTAGGTGTTTTCTCTGCGTATGCGGGCATAATTTTCTTAGGAAAAATTTATTAATTCATGTAATTTTAAAACTAATATAATAAGTTATTATTTATGTTCTTAAAAAGTTTAAATCAAACATCAAATTATTTAGATATGAAATTTATTTCATCAAAATATATGTTTATTATTGTGTTGAAATTTTGAAAACCCTCATATACTAGAAATATTTTAGAAAATATCTTTATATAATTTTTTTTGTTTGATTAATACTTGATTATAATTTTTTATATCTTTATTTTAAATTTATAATATAAAATATTATGATAAATAAAAATACAATATATATATATATAAGAATTATTTTATTTTAAAATATATTTTATAATCAATTATCTTAAATAACATATAATCTAATATTATTAACATAAAATTAATTTTTAATTATATAAAAATCATTAATGGTATCATTAACTTTAGCCGTTCTTATTCTTAACATGAGAGCTCAATTGCAAAAAAAAAATTATTTTGCAAACAATGGTATATATTTAGAATAAAAATATTTATTTATATTAAATGTATAAATGAATTTTTGGCTAAATTGTATAAATGACTCCTGAGTAGTATTTTTCTATTGTATACTATTTTGATAATATATTTTTGTGCTCTTTAGAAGAATTACTCAAAAGTATATGTCGATTTGGATATACACATATGAATGACTGCATAATAAATGTCCGCTCCAGGTGACCAATTAAATAATTAGTTTTTTTTAAACTTTTCTATCAATAGTATGGATAATATAGCTTTGAAACTTATAGTTAAATAGTGATAGCTTTTTTGGCCAAAGGGTTTAGGATCGACTAACACATGTGCAAATGCCATTAAATAGTGATAACATAACATTACCAATAAACTATAGTTTATTTTAATGTGTTTTATTTTTTGTACAATTTATAATTTTTAGATTCAATTTATAATCTAAATCTGCATGTGCGCATAAAGTTTTGGCACCCAACTTAGGAAAAGAAAATTGCCACGCCAGGTCGATGACTTCAATACGTGGGCTTAAAATTGTCCAAGACAAAATGTTATCACCAATTTATTACAATATTACGCGTCTGTCGTCTCATTTTTCGTTTTCCTTCCGACTTATTGTGATTTTATTTGAATGTAGGCCTACCAAAATACTGGTAATTATGTCTACTAGGGTCGGTGTCCGCGCTTCGCGCGGATTACATGTTTAATAAAAGTCCAGTTCAATTAAAATTGGGGGTTTTGAAGTTTCTGAAAGGGTAAGTTATGTTTTGTTTATTTTATAATGCGAAGACGTTAGAAGCGGTAATCATTTTTTTTTAAACAACAGTAAGTTTTAATAATAAATTGTTTTGAGGAATTCAATATTCGTAAGAGAAAACAGTATTTCAGTGTGCCTATTTAATTGACGTAAGAATCGGTAACGTAAAATTTTTAAAAGTTGACTGGTGTCGTTTGCTATGAAGCTTAAGATAGCAGTTTATTCCTCTTTTGGAAGCGTTGTATGATACCAATATCGTTGTCAAAGTAGAAGCGCGATCTAGATGTGGTTGTGAGTGATAGTTTTCATGAAAAAGTCAAATATTTGTAAGCATTTATTTTGACATAAACTTTATGTTTAGTTTATTACTTTCATGTAACTGTGGAATAATACTTGTGATGATTACGATTTGTTTTTTCCTGGTATATATGTGATTTAACTCCCTGAAATTAGAGGCCTCCTTGTCCAATAAAGTTAGACTTACCAATTTCGATCTACAAATAATTATTGTATTATATTTTGTTTAGTTGTAAACCAATTGTTATTTAATAAAAAGTTAGTACCTGTCTAAACGCAATCCAATGGTGATTTTTGAATCTGTGTAGTGGTTATATAAATCACTTCTTTGGATGAGGCATATGCGGCCAACAACATCTGTAGGAATAATTTGGTTTTAAGGACAAACATTTAGTGTTTATTTGTATGTGAGAGAGTTATTGGTTTTTTTTTACCTGGGAGGAAGTTGGTTGCATTTGCTAAGCTTATCAACTGGTGGTAGCGTTGGGGCCGGAATATGTATGAAGGGATCGGTTGAATGTTTTCTTGAATCAGTGTAATAATTGTTGTCTCATTGATATTGATTATGTATGGTTTAGCGGTAAACATGTACCGTTGGTTATTGGGAAGAAGATTAAAATATCTAATGTGATAAATTTTCCCTTCCTCGAAGCGTTGGTGGATTGTGTCAGACGTAGAAATAGACACCCTCCCTTCAATTATTTGTTCTTGTTTAGTGGTTAAAAACCATCATTTGAAATGTAGTTTGAATAATTAAAAGTAAATATTTTTAAGACAAACTTGGATATCAAGACAAATGAAAGTTGTTCATAGGAAAGCAATTTTATTTTTGTGATTTGTGATGGGCCACATCCTAATGATCCTAACGATTATTGGATGCGGTCTGAGGGTGTCGCCCCAATTGTTTTGATATTCTGCTGCATGTTCTGCACATATAAGAATGAGAATTATTTTGTATTGCCCATCTTTTATTAATTTCATATTTTTTTGAAGTGAACATAGTTATGGTTTGTTTGTTTTTTTTTAAATTATTAACATGGTTATTTAAAAATTAAAGTAGGCCGGCCCATAATTATTTGAATGAGGTCGATGCATAAGTAACTGGAATTGGTAGTTGTAAATTTGTTGGGTGCATTTGATAGTAGAATTTAGTTTTTTTTTAGAAATTTATAGTGATTGTGTGTGAAATGAGGGGGTTGTGTTATTTTGGACGGACAATTTTAAGATGAAAGAAAACTTAGCCGGTTCACACATTGTTAAAGGAAACAGTAGAAATAATAAATTGTCTGAAAAAATAGAAAATTCAAAAGAAAATAGTTTGACAGTTGAAATAAGTAATTGTCCGAAGGAAATAGTTTTACGAAGACGGTGATTTGGGTTAATGGACTGGGCTGCGAGAT
This sequence comes from Brassica rapa, assembly GCF_000309985.2. Classification (NCBI taxonomy): domain Eukaryota; kingdom Viridiplantae; phylum Streptophyta; class Magnoliopsida; order Brassicales; family Brassicaceae; genus Brassica; species Brassica rapa. The sequence continues at coordinate 2,339,968 of NC_024803.2, read as the reverse complement.
TTTTTTTTTACCTGGCCCACCGGCAAATCGTAGACAAACCGAGATTTTTGTAAGCGACAACAAAGCCCAAATCTTTATTGCAATTTTAATTCGAAGCCCAATCCGCTAGTGACATGGCAGTTTGATAGGTGGAGAATATTTTGCCTATGTGGCACTTCTAGAAAAGCTAGGATTTAGCTTCTTTTATATAGTAGGATTGCGCATCAAAGCTAACCAACAAATATTGCCATCAAATGTATATAGCATAATATATTATACAACTTAATATTGACATTCTAGGACCAAAAAAAAACTTAATTTTGACATATAAAAACTTATTTATTTATGTCGTCTAGAATTTAAATTTAACTGTCTTAGTCATAGTATTCTTTTTTTTTTTAATTCATCTGATTCTTACTCTGAATTATATCCATAAAAATAAATAACTAAAAACATTTAATAACAAAAACACGTAAAATGTTGAATGGATGTAACTTTTATATCAGTTTATCCTAAAGTCAATAACTAGAAATGCAATCCGCTCGCTTGGAGCGGATGGATCTTAATCAAGCCAACCTTTGCAGTTTCTAGCTAATCTTTTGTAAAGAAAATTTATCCATCTTTAAAAAACGTCTTAACAGTTCCCCGAAATAGGAAAAAAAACAATATGACAATTTTAACCGTACCAATTGAGATACAAATTTAAAATGTCACTAGATCTTGATCCGCGCAACCGCGGGGATTTTTGTTTTCATTTATTTTTATATTCGTTTTCATTTATTTTATATAAATATTTTGTTTTCAATTCTAAATTGGTATATATTATAATATATATGTGTCTATCAATTTTTAAAACATAATAAGTTTACTGTATATTTTTTCATTGAATAAATTGTTTCAAACTTTCACATGTATTTGTATCTTCTTCTAAATATATATATATTTTTGGATTAATATTTCACAATTAAAATCGTAACTATATATATAAATATTAGTAAAATAATGTTTTATTTTCATATTAAAAGATATTGTAATATTTCACAAATTTAGAAAGTTTTAAAAAAATTAAAATTTTCGCTTCATAAATTTATATTATCGAATAAATAATTAAACATTTAGTTTTTGTTTAATTTTTAAAATAAACAATATAGTTTAAAATTTGTTTTCATTGGTTTAAGGTTGTAAAGATTAATCATTGTTAGTAATATGATTTTTGTTATTTAAAAAAACTATTTATAATTTTAAAAGTTAACATAGACAAATATTTAAATATTTAGCATATGAAGCTATAATATTACAACATTAAATTATATCTATTTAATTTATACTATCTATAAATACAATGAATTATTTATTGTTTAAATCCAATTATTGATAATCTAAAAAAAGTTTTGGTAGACCCAAAAATTAAATGATAAGATTAGATATTAAATGTAACATGACTTTCTAAGAATATATTCATTATATCTATTTTTTAAAAAATCATATATGAATCAAGGTTGTGACTTCTGTTTTAATATATAAAATACTTAACTACATCTAGTCAACTAGTACCATATCCAAATAATATAGACAATGTATATTTCTCCAGGTGCATGAAATCTCTATTTATTAGAATTTATTATTTGTCTAAAATGATTTGTCGGTTAGAGTTCAGACCCACTGATCACATGCATGCATTGACAAAACTCTTACCTTAAGAAGCTTGACTGATGTCACACACCACTGAATTACAATGTCACATACGATCGATCGTCCTTTCTTTACAACATTCGAATTTTTAGAAGATTTAGTACTATTATTTAGCCAGTGCCGGCTTAGGCAAGAGACAAACGGTGCGACCTTCCGGATCAATTCCGTTGTTTCTCAATTTTTAATAAATAAATGTCTGATTTTTTTACAAATATATATATATATTTATTTATTTATATTGAAAAAAATAAAGGGGTTCAAATTTTTTTAAAAGAAAATATTTTTATTTTTGTTACAGTTTTATTTTAAAAATACTTTTGGTGTTTTGAAAAAAATCAATATCTATAATATGGTTTAAAAAAAATATTAGTTTGAAGACTTAATTTTTTTTGCTCCAGAGGCTGTGATACTATTGAGCCGTCCATGTATTTAGCACCAAAATGTTTTAATTACTAAACAATCATGTTAATGTATCGACTTGATGGTAATAAAATAATCAAAATGAAACAACTGAAATTGGATAATCTCATTTTTCAACTGGAACCATGTTTATGTATCGACGTAATCAAAGTGAATGAAATGAAATGAAATCTTAAACCGATACATATCTTAAACTTAGTGTAGAAACATTTATTATGAAACCAGTTACAAAAAATATTTATTATGAAACTAAAGGAAGAAATTTAGAATCGGGATATAAAAGTAATATTTCTCTCATTTTTTTGTTTAAAAGTATAAGAAAAAACATTGCACATCTTTTGTTTGTTTTTCCTCTAAACAGCTGTAACCATTTTTGTCCAATGGAATATCTACAGTTTCATAAAAAGTCACAACCGTTCTTCATCACTTCTGCTACCAATACAATGTAGCTCAGGTTTTCAACAACAAATCAAGAAAAATAAGTAATAACACCCAGACATACAATAAAACAAAAAATAATAAACAGGTTGCAGTGCAACGTTGACAGAAAAATATAGTTAAATTCTCAATATATTTCCTGGATAATATGTTATAAATTTTGTTATTTATTGAGCTCTATATTGTCTGTCTCAAACACTGTTTTTCACTGAAAATTTGTATTCATGATTGATTACGGATGATACACAAAATAAAATACAGTGATGAAATACGTAAATCGGCAGATTCTAAACCTCCAGAGATAAAATTTCAAAAAAGGAGACCACACTGAAACCTGGATCATTTATGACATTTAACTACTATTAAAAAATCGTTTCTCCGTATGATTTCTTTCTGACTTTTAAAATTATCAGTACTTGTATACTTCTAGTATAAAATAAAAAAGGAAATATAACCTACGATGTTACAGTATCACAATCATATCTATTGATTTCTCATACTCATTTATGGCACATATTGAATAACCTGTACGATAGATTCCAACTCATTTTGACATATTTTCTTTGATCCATCTCTTGAATTATTGTTCACCTCTCCTTTATCTTTTCTGTCGGTTCTAAAATCACTTTTACGTTTTTATATTTCACAAAATTAACATAAAATGAAACAAAAGTAATTAGAGTATAGTGAAGACCCAGAAGCAGTTGTATGGACCCGTATTGATTCATTACAGCTAAAACTTTGTCTGAATCCTTCTTTTCTATTTATACCAAACTTTCTTCTTCCTCAATTTCATCACACCGAACCCTCTTACTTCTCCACATTGACAGAAAATACCCATCTCTTCTCTTTACTTCCTTTTTTTCCTTCTCTTTTTGTGTGTTGTAATTATTTTGCTTCATCATGGGAGTTTTAGTAATCTCGGCTCTCCTGCTCCATGTCCTATCATTTTCTGTTTGCGTTCAAGGCTTCTACCGTCGTGGCGGCCACCATCCCGGCGGCCACATGGGACCTTGGATCAATGCTCATGCCACTTTCTACGGTGGCGGTGATGCTTCCGGCACTATGGGTATACCTTATTGATCTCCAATAAAAACTCTTTACATTTTCTCTTTTTTAGTTGCATCATTCTAACTTAAGTGACGAAAGGGTAGCTTAGTCGTCAAACTTCACCGCTGGCTCATGTTTTCAGAGATTGCTATTCCCCTCGTAACATGCAAACAATTTTTTAAACGATACTATGTTATACAAACAGAGCCTGAAGAAATGGACTCTTTGGCGTTATGTGCCTAAAACATTTACTTTTTCATATGTTGGAATTTGTTTATCTTTTAAGCTCATTTTGGTAACAAGTCCATTTTCAAATTTTCAAGTTATTTTCTACAAAACATAAACGCAAATTTTACCAAAAAAAAAAAAGAAAACCATAAAGCAAAAGCCCGATGAAAAAAATGAAAAAAAAAACTTATATGTTTGTGGACTTTACGTTTGCTTGCTTTTACAACTAATAAGATAGTATTATCTAAAATGTAAATATTCTGAGTTTATATGAAAAACCAACGTACTAGATATAAAAGAAAAGACAATATAACCGAAACCTAGTTTTTGCTGATGGATTATAAACATTTGCCTAATGAACATAATTAGGTGGAGCATGCGGGTACGGGAATCTATACGGCCAAGGTTATGGAACAGAGACTGCGGCGCTGAGCACGGCGTTATTCGATAACGGACTTAGCTGTGGTGCCTGCTTCGAGCTGAAATGTGTCAACGACCCTCAGTGGTGCATACAAGGCCGGTCCATTGTGGTCACCGCCACAAACTTTTGTCCTCCTGGTGGCGCCTGCGATCCTCCTAACCACCATTTCGATCTTTCTCAGCCCATCTACGAGCACATCGCTCTTTACAAGTCCGGTATCATTCCGGTTATGTACAGAAGGTAGTAATTTATTAACCCGGTTTACCCCCTCCCAATATGGGGTTACTTAAATGTCATGAAATCTGCATGGAACTGTAGCTTGTGAATATCCAACGTTAAAATATCAAACACAGTTTTTAAATATTACTCATACATTCATTATAAACTACACCACTTAATGGAATTTAGACCCACAAATACGCATTTACTACTTTTGGACCAATTGATAAATGTAGTAGAATTATTAATAGACCGAAAACTGTATTAGTGCCTAGTGGTAACAATGATATGGACACCAAACCTGTGGTACCTTTTTGAGAGATACTAAACTTTCGTAATACTCCTATTGATTTAAATAGTACGTAGTGATTTAAATAATTGTTTTTTTTTGGGTGAATATATAGGGTAAGGTGCAGGAGAAGCGGTGGGATAAGGTTCACGATCAACGGTCACTCATACTTTAACTTGGTGCTGGTCACAAACGTCGGTGGAGCCGGAGACGTACACTCTGTGTCAATGAAAGGGTCAAGGTCAAAATGGCAATTGATGTCAAGAAACTGGGGGCAAAATTGGCAAAGCAACTCTTATCTCAATGGTCAAAGTCTGTCGTTTGTTGTCACCACAAGTGATCGCCGAAGTGTCGTGTCGTTCAATGTTGCTCCTTCCGGTTGGTCCTTTGGCCAGACCTACACCGGAGGGCAGTTTCGGTACTAACTAGTATAATTATGTGGTTTATATTATAGACCGTTTTGGTTTGCTTCGGTTTTAGTAATTGCATATTTTGTAGTTTTCGGTTCCAAGTTGGGGACTTTTTTGGGTAACCAATTAATATTCGGACTGATAAAGATATGTAGCGAAATGTGTGTGAAGTGTGAACGAGAGAAGAAAGAGATACTTCTCGTTTTATATGAAAATGAAAGTAAGATTAAATAATATAAAAACTGATATTAAGATGTATACTCTTTCAATTTTAAAGTATATTTTTCTGTTAGAGTGTTATTTGAGATAACAAAAATGTTATTTTGATGTTCAATGCAATTTACAGATATTTTAATTTTAATATTAATTACAAAATGCATTGATTTTATAAATAATTTTAGTTATCTCAAAAACAAATGGTTAAACAAATATGTTTAATAAGAATATAATAAATTTTATTCATTTTTTAATTTGCCTGAAAAAAGTCAAAATAATACTATTTATAAAATGAAAAGTATTCTATGGCTTTTTTGAGTTCTTTGCTCTTATTTATTTTTATTAATCATAGGTCTGTTTTATTATTAAGTGATCAATATAAAATGGTAAACAACTTTTTTAAATGAAAAGGTTGTTTTAGATAAAATTCTCAAAAATTCTATTTAAGGAAAGTTTTTATTTTTATCGAGAACTATTGTAGTTTTGGTGTTCTGATTTAGAAATTAGGATAAAAAGAATTTTTGTTGATAGATGAGTATTTTTTAAGATTTTTTTATCAATAGGTTGTATATTTTAGATAAAATTTTCAAAACTTCTATTTAAGGAAAGTTTTTATTTTTATTGAGAACTCTTTTTGTTTTGGGGTTCTGATTTAGAAATTAAGATAACAAGAATTTTTGTTGATAGATGAGTATTTTTTAAGATTTTTTTATCAATAGGTTTTATATTTTAGATAAAATTCTCAAAAATTCTATTTAAGGAAAGTTTTTATTTTTATTGAGAACTATTGTAGTTTTGAGGTTCTGATTTAGAAATTAGGATAACAAAATTTTTTTGTTGATATATGAGTATTCTTTTAAAAGTTTTGATCAATAGGTTGTATACTTTAGATAAAATTCTCAAAAATTCTATTTTTGGAAAGTTTTCATTTTTGGGAATAATAGTGTGGATTTGAGATTTTGATTTAGAAATTAGAAAATAAAGATTTTTTTGTTTATAAATGAGTATTCTCTTAGATTTTTTGATCAATAGTTGTATTTTTAAAAAATAATTCTCAAAAATTCTATTTT